>NW_019942864.1:0-2836 GCF_002910315.2 Salvelinus sp. IW2-2015 | reverse complement strand
GTTACCCTTTCAACCCCTCTTAATGTGGTCACATCTCTCTTCTCTACCGAAGCATGAATGATATCCTCCCACTGTGTCTATATTGTAACTGTGCAGTCCTTATTCTCTCTGGAATATCAAGAGTTTATTTCCAAAACWCTATATCAACCAATTTTTCACACTTGTGTTTTTTTCATCAGGAATGATTAATTGTGGGTACCTTCATGTGTGTGGAAAATATTACTGTTCTCAGATGTTTTCTTAATAGATTTTAGATGTGTATGGAAATGTGTTTTTTTGCAAAACGCTATATATCSATTGTTTAGCTGGAATGGAATGTTCGTGTCCGGTATATTTGACTGTGATATGTGGTTGTCTCACCTAGCTACTGTATCTTAAGATGAATGCCTTACTATAAGTCGTCTCTGGATAAGAGCACCTGCCAAATGACTCAAATGTTAAATGTAAATGTTTTATATACAGATATCATATTACTGTATTGAATTATTATAATAGTTATTTTTTATTATATTGATGTCAGAAATGTATCATTAGCACATTTCTTTATAAAAAATGTAGTTATTTGTTACATTTGACTGTGTAAAACCTGACAGTACTCCTTATTTCTCTGAGAATGAGGCGGATATATAGAATTTCGCAACAAAAAAAAACATTATTATTTGTTTCTCTGAAATGAAACGATCAAGTGATAGATTTAAACAAATACATGTCTGTCATTGAACAACCAAATGCCATGATTAGATAGTGAAAAAAACAACAATCTGTTCATTATTTCGTTAAACAATAACAGTTCATTTACCAACATTTCTGAAAATGGATATGTAGTGTTTTTGAGTTAAACTCTTCATATGTAGTTTTAGTAAATATGACATTTCTTCCTTCTATTTTGTCAGAACTGTGTCTTATCAGTAGGCTATAATGTGGCAATACTCTCATCACATTGTGTCTTTATCGTGTTCTGCTGAGATCATCATGTCCCCAGTGGAAGTCCCTGACTGACTGAAAGACTGCCTGACTGGCTGACTACCTGACTGACTGACCAGCAGACGGACAGATAGACTGACTGCCTGACTATCCTGACTGACTGGGTATTCACAAGGATAGAAGTGGTCAATAATGCTAAATATATCCTCCTTTGTAATGCAAGAAACAGGCAGAGCATGAGTTGGCAGGCTTTTTAGCAGTAACGTCCAATAAAATGAAATGTTGAAGCACAAGAGTAACAAATGGCACCTGTCGGGGAATTATTCTTAGAGAAAGCCATTAATTAGTGAGCACATTGGATGCTCTCAAGCTCCAAACAGGAATCCTCCCTCACTAGACTGACTGCAAGTTAAACCTCCATGTAGAGGAAGAGACAGCTGAGAGCTGAGAGAGCTCGCTTAAAGGAAGGCATTGGTTTTTAATATTAATGTGGCACCAACAATATTTCAAAAGACTGCGATGCAGATCTATGCAAATAGTTTATGATTCCTCACAAATGTTATTGTCCATAATASAGATGAGGTTAAATATGTTTGCTTATCTATTTCCTTTGTTATGTTGTTACACTACACAATTCATGCCCTATACAACCGTAATGTTCTTAGAGTCCACTAGAGAGCGCGCTTTATCATTTCSTCTGATGATGTAATGATATATTTGTCCACAGGAGGTCACCAGTGACAAGCCAACCCACTGTTCCCCAGGCAACACTCTCTGGTAGGTTTCCTGCTAAAATGAACTTTAGTCGCTACTGATTGGGAACACTCTCCCACACAACTCACAGTGTTTTGGTAGTGTGCACTCAAGCTTCCAAAAACTCATAAAAATGCACCGATATTAATAGGAGAATTTGCAGCACCATGGCCTGTGGCTTTCTCAATAATGGATACCGATAGGCTGCATTTAATTCGGCAGATGATTTGAATAATAAGTGTCAATCTGGAGTCTCAACTGAACAATTCTAAGAAATGACAAATGTAGCAATTTGGCTGATACAGTTCAAGAGAACAGATGCAGAGAATATGACCCATTACACAGACCATTATATTATGATACACTATATTATATCAATGCTGAGGTCATACCGGTTATAATAATACATACAGCACATTAATGCCACCGTCTTCTCTCCTGTGTATGTGTGTAGATGAGACSTACCAGCAGATGGCAAGGGAGACTCTGGCTGAGTTAGACTGGTGTCTGGACCAGCTGGAGACCATCCAGACCCACCGCAGCGTCGGTGACATGGCATCCAACAAGGTACTACCACTTCTACCATTCTAACCAGTTACCATTACCCTACACCATCACTACCACCACCACCACTACTACCACTACCACTAGCCCGTACCACCACTACCACTACCATTACCCTACACCATCACTACCACCACCACCACTATTACCACTACCACTAGCCCGTACCACCACTACCACTACCATTACCCTACACCATCACTACCACCACCACTACTACTACCACTACCACTAGCCCGTACCACCACTACCACTACCATTACCCTACACCATCACTACCACCACCACTACTACTACCACTAGCCCGTACCACCACTACCACTATCACTACCACTAATACTACCACTACCAGTACCCTACACAACTACTACCACTACCCTACACAACCACTACCACCACCACTACTACTACCACTACCCTACACAACCACTAACATTACCCTACAGCATCACTACCATTAGCCCGTACAACCACTACCACTACCACCACCACCACTACCACCACCACTAGCACGCACCACCACTACCACTAGCCCGCACCACCCTACCACAACCTTACACTACCACTACCTTTACCACCACCACTACCACTGAGC
>NW_019942863.1:353027-362989 GCF_002910315.2 Salvelinus sp. IW2-2015 | reverse complement strand
GTTATTATTTCATCAGTACAGCTGCTACATTATAATGGGTTATTATTTCATCAGTACAGCTGCTACATTATACTGGGTTATTATTTCATCAGTACTGTCACGCCCTGGCCTTAGTATTCTTTGTTTTATTTATTATTTTAGTTAGGTCAGGGTGTGACATGGGGAGTGTATGTGTTTTTGTAGTGTCTAGGGTGGTTGTAAGGTTTAGGGGGTTTATTAGAGTAGTTGGGTTTATGTTTAGTATAGGTATCTAGCTGTGTCTATGGTTGTGTGTAGTTGTCTAGGGAAGTCTMTGGTTGCCTGAATGGGTTCTCAATTAGAGACAGCTGGTTATTGTTGTCTCTGATTGGGAGCCATATTTAAGGTAACCATAGGCTTTAGCTGTTTGTGGGGTATTGTCGATGTTCTATGTTGCTTGTAGGCACTAGTTCATGTTTAGCTTCACGTTCGTCTGTTTTGTTATTTTGTAAAGTGGTTTCGTTTGGTGTTCGTTCTCTTCAAATAAAAGGAAGATGACTTACTTTCCACGCGCTGCATGTTGGTCCTCACTCTCTACTATAGACGATCGTGACAAGTACAGCTGCTACATTATACTGGGTTATTATTTCATCAGTACAGCTGCTACATTATACTGGGTTATTGTGTCAACAGTATGGCTGCTACATTATACTGGGTTATTGTGTCAACAGTATGGCTGCTACATTATACTGGGTTATTATTTCATCAGTACGGCTGCTACATTATACTGGGTTATTATTTCATCAGTACGGCTGCTACATTATACTGGGTTATTATTTCAACAGTACGGCTGCTACATCATACTGGGTTATTATTTCAACAGCAACCTTTTTATATACACTGAGTGTACAAAACATTAGGAACACCTTCCGAATAAAACCGGGAAGACTAGCAAAAGAGAATAGCAAAAGGAAACACGCTGGTTGACCTGACTAACATACAAGACAAACTGGCACAGAGAGACAGGAAACACAGGGATAAATACACTGGGGAAAATAAGCAACACCTGGAGGGGGTGGAGACAATCACAGGAACAGGTGAAACAGATCAGGGCATGACAGGTAGGGGTGAAAGTGACTAGGCAATCATGATAGATAATAAACTGAGTAGTGTGTGTGTGTGTGTGTGTGTATTCCTAGATGTGTGACAATCTATATCATCGTCATCATCTTATTAATCTACCTAATTAGTGCCGATTAAATGATAGGCCTAGATTACTCTGTCTTACTGTGTGTAGCCCCAGGATCATAGCAGTCCAATGCTAGACAACTCCAGTAATGTGACCTGAATGTAGCCAGGGGAGAGGAGGAGGGTCCCTGTCAGTTAACCGTCAAATGGTTTGATCCACTAAAAGGCACATCATGATGGAGGAGCATACCATTGAAAAACATGGGAGGGGGTTCTGGCTGTTTGAAAAGCATGTTCATTGTTATCCTGGGCCTAGAGTAAGTCATGTAAAATCCTCTGAATATGAAAAATAGGCTCTTATCCAATCAGAAATGCATATTTTGGCCAATGGGTAAAATAGATATGTCTCTGGCATAATCCGTTCAAAGGTTATTGGAGGTTTTAGCCTTGTAGGATGGCCAAGATTAGGGTGGCTTAATCACTGGAGACCAGAGAAAAAAAGTGTTAAAAAATCAGGAGAATAGAATTGTCAGCTGGGCTGAATGCTGAGTGAGAATTAAGGCTAACTTGACAGTCTCACCGTTGAACTTGCCATCTTTCTTCTCCAATACGGAGAAGAAAACACTAGAGGCAAGATAGATATTGATTTTGAAACATGACATGTAGTATTTTCATATTTTAGTATACGCTTTTCATATTAATGCGAAATTCCTGTTAGTTCGGTAACTCTGTGAAACGTCAACGGAGCACTGAGTGTACCGCAGGCTTTTTATTTTCAAAGCCTTTTACATTTAATTCAGCTCGTGTCATGTTAATTTAGCTTCATGCGACCCGCAGAAACAGCTTCGCAGACATCCACCACAACATGTAAAATCCTCAGAAGTTGAGCAAGCAGCGCTGCTCTTTATAAAGAGCTCGGTGCTTATTTTCAAATCAAATCAAATATTATTGGTCACATACACATATTTAGCAGATGTTAGTGCGGGTGTAGCGAAATGCTTGTGTTCCTGGCTCCAAAAGTAGTTGCAGTAGTATTTAACAATTTACAACAATACACACAAATCTAAAAGTAAAATAATGGAATTAAGAGATATATAATTATTTGATTGAGCAATGTCGGCGTGGCATTGACCAAAATACAGTTGAATAGAAAACAATATATACATATGAGATGAGTAAAGCAGTATGTAAACATTATTAAAGTGACTGGTGTTCAATTATTAAAGTGGCCAGTGATTCCAAGATTATTGGATGTACAGTATTAGGTTACGAAATAAGACTTTTTAGATATAATGTTAATGATATGTTAGAGAAAGACCCCACTGAATAATTCAGAACATGAAGAATCATATTTGTCTTGAGGAAGTGAAATGTCATCAGCAAAGCACATGTTCACCCACTTTGAGCAGAGTAGGTGAACACACTATACTCTGTGGATACAAAGGCAAGTGTCATAGTAAAGGACCGAACATATCACCACAACCAGGTGGGAAGAGATGGAAAAATATATTTTACAATGTTGAAACTGGAGAAATTAAATAGCCACCATCTTCTACAAAAACATGAAAAACTAAATTGAAGATCTCACTCGATCTGTAGACAGCTGTGTTTACTGTATTATAGTAATCAACATTACAAGTTCAGCAACCTCATTCTCTCCACATGACTGTTTTCTATGCCTTGTCTCCCTGTAGGTGCTAAAATATAAACTGATCTGGGTTGTTTTATAAAACCTTGCTAGAAGGCTTGCTGACTAGCTGTCTGTCTGGTTGGCTGGCTGGCTGGATGATTGGCTGGTTGGTTAGTTAGCTGTCTGTGTGGCTAGCTGGCTGGCTGTCTAACTCATTGGCTGGCTGGCTGTCATTTCTTGTTTTACTAGCTGGCACCATGGATGGCTGGCTGTGTGGCTGACTGACTGGCTGGCTGGCTGTGTGGCTGGCTGGCTGGCTGGCTGTGCAGGTTTTGATGGATGCTGGAGAGTTCACAGGTTCAGTGTGTGAGGTCTTATCTACCGCAACCAGCTGGACGTGGGACCAATGACTCAATTCAATACACATCACATTACAGCTACAAGAGAATGGCTGCTCCCTCTCTCTGGTTGCGTCCCAAATGGCACGCTATCCCCTATCTAGCGCACTACTACCTTTTGGGCTCTGGTCAAAAGTAGTCCACTATATAGGGAATAGGATGCCATTTGGGACGTACTCTCTACTCTGCTGTCATTATAGGAGATCCCTCACCCTGTTAACCCTTCAGCTTTACTAACTCTCTGTTTCTCTCATTTTCTGTTTCTTTCTTTCTTTCTTTCTCTCTCTCTCTCTCTGTCAAGGGTTCTTCTCCTCTCCTCCCTTCTTCTCACCTTCTCTCCATCTCTCAGGGGCTTACAACTACACAAGACCCAGACCCCCTCCTCTCTTCTCCTCTCTTCTTCCCTTGATCTCAATCTCACTAACTCTCCTACCCTCTCCTGCTAGAAAGCCCCCACCCCCCAGTCTCCTCCCCTCCACCTCACCCACTTAACATTGGTTACATGTTGATGAATTAATAAATGAACACAAGAGATGCCAGTTGACTGGAATCCATCTATGTTGTTTGTTGATGAGATTCAATCTCCAAATATGAGAGTAAATAATGGTTAATAATAATAATGATGATGATGAAGAGTTGTATAATTTATCTGAACATTAGGACCATTAATATTGTACTATTAAAAACCTCCGGAGGCTAAAACACAGAGAAGGGTATTAATGTACACCTACCCACCCACCCACAGCAGTGATTGATAATGATTACAGTGAGGGGATCCAATCTTGATGCATGTTCTCAACGGACAGGTGCTGTCCTGTGCTGTACACTAAACACAAACATTAAATCTATAATAGATTTCTTGTATAAATGAGCTCAAGGGCTTTCCCATTAGGCATTTGTGTACATTAGAAGGATAACGGTTGTGTGGTAATGTAATTTGCTTAATGTTTTGACACGCATATTATTCTGAAAAAGTATGCTTACGTTAACTTTATTGTTGAGCATCTGATAATCTTATCTGTTCTGCATATAAAGGCTTGACTTTCAGTAACTCTGGAATAACCTCATCTGCAAAGACAAAAGTTAGTCCATTAAAGTCCATAAAATGATCAAATGCTGTACAGACATACTTTAAGCCACTTTCAACCGATTTGCACCCATTAAAGTTATTCTAACCCAACCCGTGGTTCCTGCGCCAGCTTAGTCCCTGTTTGACCTGTAGTCTCCCCAGCCTGAGTTGATCGAATCTCTGATGCGAGGTCAGGGTTGACCCACTCCTGAGTGGTTATCTCCTAAAATGTTGTACGAGAGAGGAGTGTGTGTGTGTATGTGTGTGTTCAGTCCAGCACTCCATACCAGAGACTCTTCTGGTCTGGGTCTGAGTCTGGTTAGGGTCCTGGGTCGGCCATCTGAATGCCTCCCTGACTAAAAGCTTCCATTAGCTATATGTGAGCCATGACATGAGCCAGGAGAGCCGCAGAGTTAAAGACGGGACTAATGCAATTCCATGCTCGGCAGAGGCAGAGAGAGCGAGAGAGAATAGTTCTGTAGCAGCCAATTTCCGTTCCATAAATTGAGAGGTAAGAATAAAATAAAGTGGAAATTAGCCGTAAAACTACTTCCCCCATAATGCCGTTCCCCATGGGAGCCGGGGTACTAATGGCCATTTCAAACCCAGGCTGTGAAGTGTCTGCCCTGAACACATAAAAAGGTACATACAATTCCTGTGGCTGGGCTGAAGTGTAAAATTGGAGGACTTATCTTGATCATTGTTCCACTGATCTGCTTCACAGGGGGATCAGGGGGAAGGCAATCCCCAAGCAGGTTTAGCAGGGTAATATCTTAATGTGCATGGGGGGAAAAAAACATATAGCTGCCTATAACCTACATAAGAAAATACAACAGTTTACTATAGAATACTATAGTACTTACTATAGAATTCTGTAATTAACTGTAGTATATTGTAGAATCCTATACTCCACACAATAGTATCCCTCGATCATGTAGAGCTTACTATAATATTTTGTAGTATAATATTGTCACAACGTGGCCCTTTTGGGTGTATATCGTGGCTCTCCCCTTATCTCACTCTCTCTCCCACCACAGGTTTTACAACGGTCATAAATTCTGGGTATAAACTCTCTTCCCTGCCATGGAGTATTGAGGGAGAGAGCCTATGGAGAACAAAGTAATTATTCTTGCTCAAAACTCCTAATCTCCAAAATTGGAGAATGAAACAATATTTATATTTTTGAGAATGTGGGAATTGTCCGTGGGTATTTAAAGAACAAACCTGCCGGATTTGTTTCATTTGGTGATCTCATGAGGGACAGGAAACACACATTACTGTGTCTTTGTTTGTGCACACTTCTCATCTATGGGGTTCGCATCTGATGTTTGTGTAAAATATATGATTGAAAATGAAACTATTTGTGAGAAGATGTAATGTGATGTTAGCCTTCTAAACGAGATACTTGTTTAGATATAATGTTTTAACTAGTCAGTGGTCATACCCCCATGAGCCCAGACATCCCAGCAGGCGTCATGGAACCGCCCCTTCTTCCACAGAGTATAAAACCACCTGTGACAAAAAATTTATCAGATCAGAAAACATGAAGCGGTAGCTACATGTTGAAATGGTTGGCAACTCTACAAGAGTACTAACAGTAAGACATTTCTGTTTTATTAAATGCTGTGTTTCTGTAAAAGGATGGTTTCCACTCTAGCTTCCTGCAGTTAGACTGGGCGTATGGTCAAGTAAATGGGTTTTGCTAGAGATAGCTTGAATTGACAATGACTGTGTGATTAAAAACCTTAAGCCGGTATTCCGTAGACAAGATGTGGTGTGTGTGATCCAAGAAAGAGATAGCCTGCAAGACTTTAGAACAATCGCTTATTGTCTCATCTTCATCCTGGTGTCGTGTCTTTGGTATCGTTAAATTGAARATTTATAGTTTTTATCATAGATTCCTATAATTAGGGATTACGCGACCACTTGAGTAATAGCGTAACTAATTAACTATGAATTCGAGGGCACCAGGGAAAGTTATTAGATTACAAGGTTATAATTTCCCAATATAACCTTTCAGATATTTCCATATCTGATCAATAGTCCTCTAATTAAAGATTTATTTACTCTACCTTACGTCAGTCTCATTCCAAACGTCGTAAATCGCTGATGTGCACGAACCCAGTCTTCACTATGAGTCATCCATACATCAATTGTCTTAAATCATTTATTTATTTACTAACTATTATTCACAGAAATGCATAAACAAACAAACTTAAAATAGTTACATGAAATGGTGGGAGGAAATATGCCCTAGTGGGCTAAACCGGCATGGCGGCTGTTAGACAAAGGGAAAGTTGCGTTCGACTAAGAATTCACTACAGAGTCCATAATTATAACAATTGACATGCTAATCCTTACAAATGAACGCTCACTCATTCGGGAACAATTGCAATCAATATATATATAGTTACGTCCAGTGTGTGTGTCCTTGGTCGTTGGAGAGAAGTTCGTTTTGGTTGTGGATTGTTCAGAGTGTCATTCGTAATAGAATGGATGTTTCGGTGGTTGTCTTTCTTCGCTTTCAATGATACCGAATTCCTAGCTGCAGACTAGAAGTCAATATCAAAGACTTGTTATGATTCGTATAAAAGTTTTAACCACGTGGTATAGAAAGTAATTCTACTCAACCTTCGTTCTCCTCCTTGGAGGATAACATGGTCTTAATGGTAATTTCTAAAGAGTTGGCTTTTATTCAGATAGCAGAGAGGGGTGGTCCCATGGTCTCTGCCCAACTGGCTCAGGGGCGGTCCTTGGGTTTAGTTCAAATACAACCAAATAGTTCAAATAGTTCAAATACAAATACAATTGTATTTTCTTTCAATTAAACAGTTCAAAATCATATTACACAATTATACAAACAGTATCATACTCACTCATTCATTTTATACAACAAACAGATGTTAACCTCATATCTGAGGTTATTATATAAACAGCGGTATGGCAATGTGGTCCCACAGTCTCAAGTGAGTTTCTCACATGGTGACCAATGGACATGTTAATAGCTGGACTGTCCACCGGCCTTTAATACTTTTTTCCGGAACATGAAATCTGTTCGTACCTCAAGTTCTGTGAGTTGGAAGAGAATTCCTTTGTCCTGAAAGTTTACYCTCTCTCTTAATACTGTTTAGCCATGAGGAGATCCTCAGGAATTTACGACATCTCTCTGTGATCCCAGCATGGGTTGAAGGAGTGGAGGCAGGGAGAGGGGGATGGGGTTTGCTATACCCACGCAGGCAACGTCATGACACTGGCATCTGGGAAAACTAAGCCGTGGTCAGGTTAAAACGGCACCAGATTTAGATGACCACAGGATGAACCCAGGATGGCTTGTGGTGCCCCCCAATCTGCATGGGAGAGGTGCTCGGCCCAACAGTCAAGAGTGTTGGGTTGACTAGTCTCATTTTTGCAATAATTAATCAATGTTAAATAAAGATGATTGTTTGAAGAAATGACAAAGTCTCTTTCAGTATTTCCACGTCAGGATTTCTCCTCAGTTTGGATGCAATCAGGCTACCGAAGCGTATATAGTGGGCGACGTCATCAGCACTCCTCCCACAAGTCTCCAGAAAACGTGTGTTTTGGGACCGAGAGGCACCTTTTCATTACAACGTTGGAGGAAATACGTTCCTAAAAAAATGGGCTGAATGATAGCACAGCTACGTATTTCCATTATAAAATGTTATGGGATGCATTTTCGCCAATGTTTTTTATGGTACGCCACTCTGGTAGGCCTACATGATGATCAAATAGCCACAGTAGCCTACTAGACCACTGTATGAAACGGTAATTTAAAGCTGGTACAGCCTCAGTGTTCCCAGTAAATGTGGAAGATGCACAGAATTTTCACAGCATTAAAGTTTGCACTCAGCAGACCTGAAATTTGTTCAGTGGCGAAACATTTTGAAGGGAGCATTGGTCATGTCCTTAAATATTCTACAGCAAAGTCTGCAAAAACACTACAGTGAATACCATAGTATACAACAGTCATGACGGCAAAAGTACTACAATGAATACTACATTGAGTACTGCCAAAACACTACAGTGAATACTACAGTCAGGACTGCCAAAACACTACAGTGAATACTACAGTCAGGGTTGCCAAAACAATACAGTGAATACTACAGTCACGACTGCCAAAACACTACAGTGAATAACTGTTTAAGTCCTGGTGTATATATAGGAGAGTTAGACTAAGCTAGATTGTCTAACTGAAGTCCTGGTGTACATATAGAGAGAGTTAGCTAAAGGCTTAGATGTCTATTACGTCGGTGCTCTTATGGGTGCTGCGCCGCATTCGTTGTTCAGCCCATGTCTGGCTGTCGACCCCGTCTGTCCCCTGGTTCTCAAGTGTTCCTCTTTGGTTGAATTTTCATAAAGGGTTTATCGAATTGGCCTACATCTCTTTCTCTCTCGTCTCTTCTCACACACATTCTCGTCTTTACTGTGGTCTCTCTCGCTCATCTTCTCACTTTCCTTTTTCTTTCCTTTTTTTTCTTTCGTTTCTCGCAATCCTAATTAGTTCCTTGTCCGTTCTCTCTTTCTCTCTATTTCTCTCTCTGTCTCTCTCTCTAACACTCTGCTCTCTTTTCTCTCTCCTCCTCTCTCAACTTTTCTCTCTCTTTTCTCGTTCCTCTCTCAGACAGATCAGCCCTCGGGAGGGTGTCGACTCATACGCGTGTTCAGAGGAGCTGGTGATGTGGTGGTCAGCATGCATACTGGTGGTCATCATAGTCCTTGTCAGGTTCACATGGGCTTGAGTACAGACTGAATCAGGAATTATATGTATTGTTTTAATTGTGCATATGCAGACAAGAATTGAGTTGACAGTTATGCAGGATCCTGTTGACCATTCTTGTAAGGACGCGAAACAACACACTCTAGAGAATGCGTTAGATTTTTGGTACTTTGCAGAGCAATTATTATTTTGGTATAGGGATGTACAATGGAGGAACTGGTTATGCGTAGTTTGGTATAACATGGATGATTTGTTTGTGGTGAGTTATTTATCTCCTGAATAAACAGGGGCAGTATAGGAAGCTGAAGAGCTGAGTACGAGAGGTAAGTTTGTACAGCGTTAGCGTATGTTCAGGAACAGGGCCAGTTCCAACTTTTGCTATCTCAGTCAATACCAGTTTGAGTTTAGTTTTTTCACCTCATATTGCTGTGTGTCCACCCTGTCTGTTTCAGTTGGGCACGACAACATGCAAAACACACGCACACGAGTGTTTACCACGTGTGGCACATGCAACAAGTGAAGTGTCTGAGAGGGTGGACTGGAGTCAGGACGCTGCGTGTTCTCATCTGTGATTTGTTTGGGTGCCGGAATTAAGGAACAGATGTTTCACTGAGGACAATAGATAATCAGCGCAACAATGTTGTGTTCTCTCTTCTTTTGGATGCGGTTTGCAAAATCACTTTCTTTGTATCTGGGAGGTTATTATATTTTCTCCCTTCTGCCTTCTGAGAGCATGCTTCAATGAGAGGCTTTTCCTTTCGGACAGTCCATACCAAGTAGTGGTCGGTGACTATTTAGGGATGAGGGATGGACAGTTTGTAAAATGTTTGACTCTTTCTATTAAGTGCTATATCGGATGCTTGTCATTCATGTTTATCATGGCAGGGTACTGTTTTACAGTTGACCTTCCATTTTGTTGTTTTCACAACTGCTGCTGACTTGCTGATTTATTTTTCACTTCAAATTATTATCACTCAACAA
>NW_019942863.1:347828-353002 GCF_002910315.2 Salvelinus sp. IW2-2015 | reverse complement strand
TGAAGTCCTGCGTGTATATATAGAGAGTATAGACTAAAGCGCTAGATGTTGTCTAATGAAGTCCTGGGTATATAAGAAAGTTAGACTAAAGGCTAGATTGTCTAACTGAAGTCCTGGGTGAATATATAGAGAGAGATTAGACTAAAGGCTAGATTGTCTGATCTGAAGTCCGTGTATATATATAGAGTGAGTTAGGCTAAAGGCTAGATTGTCTAACTGAAGTCCTGGTGTATATAAGAGAGAGTTAGGCTAAAGGCTAGATTGTTAACTGAAGTCCTGCGTGTATATAGAGAGAGTTAGGCTAAAGGCTAGATTGTCTAACTGAAGTCCTGGTGTATATATAGAGAGAGTTAGACTAAAGGCTAGATTGTCTAACTGAAGTCCTGGTTGTATATATAGAGAGATTAGATAAAGCTAGATTGTCTAACTGAAGTCCTGGTGTATATATAGAGAGAGTTAGACTAAAGGGCTAGATTGTCTAAACTGAAGTCCTGGGAGTTTAATATATAAGAGATAGTACTAAAGGCTAGATTGTCTAACTGAAGTCTGGTGTATATATAGAGAGAGTTCTAGACTAAAGGCTAGATTGGTCTAAACTGAAGTCCTGGTGTATTATATAGAGAGAGTTAGGACAAAGGCTTAGATAATGTCTAACTGAAGTCCTGGTGTATATATAGAGTTAGGCTAAAGGCTAGATTGTCTAACTAAAGTCCTGGTGTATATATAGAGTTAGGCTAAAAGGCTAGATTGTCTAACTGAAGTCCTGGGTAATATAGAGAGATTAACTAAAGGCTTAGATTGTCTAACTGTCCCACTCCAGTAAGGCATCTCATTTACCCGTCCCCACTGCCAAAACACTCGGACAGATCTGTGATGATATCCTGTGTGTGTCGGTGACTGTAGATCATTAGTTTTGTCGTGGACTGTAGATTTTGTCGTCGACCTGACTGTAGTATTCACTGGTTGTTTTGCAGCTCTGACTGTATATTCACTGTATGTTTTGGCAACCCTGACTGTAGTATTCACTGTAGTTTTTTGCAATCCCTGACTGTAGTATTCACTGTAGTGTTTTGCAGTCGTGACTAGTATTCACTGTATTTGTTGGCAACCGCGTGACGTGTAGTATTCACTGTAGTGTTTTGGCAGTCGTGACATGTAGTACTGTTAGACAATCTAGCCTTTAGTCTAACTCTCTCTATATATACACCAGGACTTCAGTTAGACAATCTAGCCTTTAGCCTAACTCTCTCTCTATATAACCCAGGACTTTGGTTAGACAATGTATCCTTTAACCTAACTCTTTCTATATGTGACCGACCACCTCGATGGGTCTTATGTAGAAAAAAATTGAAATGTTTTTTTTTTTACATTGGATAAAAGTAAGGACTCAGAGCTACAAAATGGTATATGATACACTGCAGTTGAGGAACACTGGTATAGTAATTCTGCTTTGAAAGTTGTGGCTCAGTTGGTAGAGCATGGCACTTGCAACGACAGGGTTGTGGGTTCAAATCCCACGGGGGACCAGTACAAACAAAATATGAAAATGTATGCACTCACTACTGTCAGTCACTCTGGATAAGAGTGTCTGCTAAATGACTCAAATGTAAACTTGTAACCAGACTTTTGAGAAAATGGCCCTTGAATGTTTTGGTACATCTATTCAGCATCGTTCACACCCTCTTAAGCCAAAGCCCCCCCAGACCAATCCGAACACATCTCTCATTATGTCCAGCCCATCTATTATCTCAGCTAATCGTGGCTAGGTTAATTACCTTTTCCTTGGCTAAACCAACTACGCTTGTAATTTTACAATTTTATTTGTATTGACAGATGGCGTACACGTTTATTGTTAAGGCACCTGGAAGTTCACATGTTCCAGAAGGCCTTTCTGACAAAAAAAACGCAATATGAAAAAAACATTTTTAAAAACATTAAAATGCCTCTCCTGTGAAGTAGAGACGTGTGACATACGTCTAGCTTCTTGAAACGGGTCACGTATATACACCAGTACTTCAGTTAGAAACTCTAGCCTTTAGCCTAACTCTCTCTATACAGTGCCTTCTGAAAGTATTCAGACCCCTTGACTTTTTCCACATTTTGTTACATTACAGCCTCATTCTGTCCATTTTTTCCCTCATCAATCTACACACAATACCTCATAATAACAAAGTGAAACGTATAAAAAATAAATAMAKAAATACAGAAATACATAAGTATTCAGATCGTTTGCTATGAGACTCGAAATTGATCTCAGTCGCATCCTGTTTCCATTGATCATCCTTGAGATGTTTTTACAACTTGATTGGAGTCTCCCTGAGGTAAATTAAATTCATTGGACATGATTTGGAAAGGCACACATCTGTCTATATAAGGTCCCACAGTTGACAATACATGTCAGAGCAAAAACCAAGCCATGAGGTCGAAGGAATTGTCCGTAGAGCTCMGAGACAGGATCGTGTCGAGGCACAGATCTGCGGAAGGGTACTAAAAATCTGGCACCATCCCTACGGTGAAGCATGGTAGTGGCAGCATCATGCTGTGGTAATGTTTTTCAGCGGCAGGGACTCGGAGACTGGTCAGGATCGAGGGAAAGATGAATGGAGCAAAGTACAGAGAAATCCTTGATGAAAACCTGCTCCAGAGTGCTCAGGACAACTGGGGCGAATGTTCATCTTCCAACAAGACAACGACCCTAAGCACACAGCCAAGACAACGCAAGAGTGACTTTGGGACAAGTCTCTGAATGTCCTCGAGTGAACCAGCCAGAGCGTGGACTTGAACCAGATCAAACATCTCTGGAGAGACCTGAAAATAGCTGTGCAGTGATGCTCCCCATCCAACCTCACAGAGCTTGAAAGGATCTGCAGAGAAGAATGGGAGAAACTTCCCAATACAGGTGTACCAAGTTTGTAGAGTCATATTCAACAAGACTTGAGGCTCTAATCGCTGCCAAAAGTGCTTCAATAAAGTACTGAGTAAAGGGTCTGAAGACTTATGTAAATGTGATATTTCAGTTTCAAATAAATTTGCATTCTTTTTTTTAATAACTCATTTTGCTTTGTCATTATGCGGTATTGTGTGCAGATTGATGAGAAGAAAAAAAAGCGATTTAATCAATTTTAGAATACGGCTGTAACATAACAAAATGTGAAAAAGTCAAGGGGTCTGAATACTTTCTGAATGCACTGTTTATATACTGATGGTTTCTAGGTACTAACTCCTAAACTTGGGATAAGGTTAATTATCAGATATCCTATTGAAATATTGAGTGCTTAGGTTTAGAGGGTCTACACCAGAAGTTAATGGTTATCTGTAGGGGGAAGGTATAGAGTGATGACGGGGGTCGATGTCAGGTCAGGTCACGTTACTGCCTAGCAGTAACGATACAATGTTTGTACAGATGTGTAGGAGGAGACTCAGGAGGAAGGGTTACATATCAGTGGTTGTGTGAAAAGGTCTTTGTCTAATGCAGCTGTATTGATCCTCTGGGAAGAATAAACTTGGTTTAAGCTGTCCGTTGAGTTTTACCTCTGAACATTAGAACCTAACAACACCATCAGGGCCGTATCCACAAACCATCTCAGAAAAGGTCTTAGGAATCCTGATTAAGCCGGTTTTAAAACAAMAACAAAAAAACACCTAATTTAAAGGTTCTAGGATGATGTTAAGACACTGCCCAGACAAACTCTAAGCCAGGATTAAAATCAACTCATAAAAGTTTATCTCAGCTGGTAATCACGACAGTTTGAGGTACCGCAAAGGAATGATCGTGACGACGCTCATAAACATTGTTGCAAAGTGTTGAATAACCACTCATGATGAGGAATCACCAGCTGTAAAATCTATAGCACACGTTGCTTCAGACAACCATGTGACTGCACATCAAACGTTGCAATAAAACGTTTGATATAGTTTCGCCTGACACGATCACTTTACCTACTCTTAATTATTGCCTAATATGTTAGCATGCATAACTTTTTCTGATGTTTGTTAAAAGCAGAATTTTGACAATAATTACCACTATATCAACACACTCGTCACTCCCGTTTAACAACTCTAAATCACTTCGACACAGTAGGCATCACATCACTTGCCGTAATGAATGCAGTACTGCCGTGAGGACCTGAAATGTCCAAAAGAAAGGAATTAGACCAAAGCCTGACTGTAGTGTAGACATAGAGCTAGTGCATCCCAAATTACACCCTATTCCATACAATTCCCTATGGCCCTGCTCAAAAGTAGTACACTACATAGGAAATTTGGTTCCATTTTGGACGCACCCCATGTTCCTTTGTGAAGTGCTTCTGAAGCATTCTATATCCCATATCGTGACTCACAGCATGCATGCTTCAAATGGAGAGCTGTGACTCACACAACACAGACTGGAGAGGTTTCCGTTCAGATTAAATGCATCTCTGTTACCAGAGACACTTTGTGCACTGAGGTGGCAGTGCCGTGTGTGTGTGTGTGCTATCTTGTGTGTGCTTGTATCCAGGTAGGTTTATTTGAGGATAAGGAGCTCCGGCAAAAGATAAGTGGATTATGTTGTGAATCCGTGTAACCCATACAAGTGTTGTGAATATGGAGAGACTCTTCTCCACATAAATTCACTTTTTAAGAACCTCTGGCACTGCCTGCCAGCAAAGATCCATTATCGTCATACAGGTCCAATTAGAGAGCAGTGAAAGAAATTGGACCCTTGTCAAAAGCACTATAGATGGAATAGGGTGCTATTTGAAATGCACTGGGAGGCTTGCCGTCACATCCATAAAAAATAGGCGCTCAGGTTGCCCAATGTTCTGGGGAGCTGGACAAAGGCTGGACAAACCGCTAGTACTGCAGTGGATCTGGTCACCTGGCTGGGGATTCAACATGTTGCCTGGTTTTACTCTACAACACTAGAACATGGTCCTGTATTAGCTACAGTAGAAACCTCTGAGTGGGAGAGAGAGAGAGAGAGAGAGAGAGAGGGGATGAGAGACAGACACAGACAGAGAGAGATGTCTGAGCAGGGCAGGGATAAAGGCAGGATGGATGTGGTGCCAGGACCTGTCAGCGGTGACAGATGGACGTCTCACAGATGAAGCAAGTGAGACGTTAGAGAACAGTGATGTGCTGCACAGCCCATGTGTGTGCCGGTGTCGATATATGTGTGCGTGTCGTGTCGGTAT
>NW_019942863.1:330956-343338 GCF_002910315.2 Salvelinus sp. IW2-2015 | reverse complement strand
GTATGTGTCTCGTGTCGGTATGTGTGTCGGTGTCGTATATATGTGTCTTGGTGTCGGTATATTGTGTGTGGTCGTGTCGATATATGTGTGGTCTCGGTGTCAGTATATGTGTGTGTCTGTGGTGTGATGTCGGTATATGTGTGTGTCTCGTGTGTATATAGTGTGTCGTTGTCGTATAGTATGTGTGTCGGTTGTTGATATATGTGTGTGTCGGTGTCGGTATATATGTGTGTCGGTGTTGATATATGTGTGTGTCGGTGTCGGTATATGTGTGTGTCTGTGTCGATATATGTGTGTCTCGGTGTCAGTATATGTGTGTGTCGATGTCGGTATATGTGTGTCTCGGTGTCGGTATATATGTGCCTCGGTGTCGGTAATATATGTGTCTCGGTGTTCGGTATATGTGTGTCTCGGTGTCGGTATATAGTGTGTGTCTCGGTGTCGGTATAGTGTGTGTGTCGGTGTCAGTATATATGTGTCTCGGTGTCGGTATATATGTGTCTGTGTCGGTCTAAGGTGTGTGTCGCGTTGATATATGTGGTGTGTCGGTGTCAGTATATATGTGTCTCGGTGTCGGTATATGTGTGTCTCGGTGTCGGTCATATATGTGTTCGGTGTCGGTATATATGTGTCTCGTGTCGGTATACGGTGTGTGGTCGGCGTTGGTATGTGTGTGTGTCGGTGTCGGTATAGTAATGTGCCGGTGTTAGTATATGTGTGTCAGTGTCGGTATATATGTGTCGGTGTTGGTATATGTGTGTGTCTCGGTGTCGGTTATTGTGTGTGTCGGTGTCAGTATATGTGTGTCTCGGTGTCGGTATATATGTGTGTCGTGTGTTGGTATATGTGTGTCAGTGTCGGTATATATGTGTCGGTGTTGGTATGTGTGTGTGGTCAGTGTCGGTATATATGTGTCGGTGTTGGTATATGTGTGTCCTCGGTGTCGGTATAGTGTGTCTGCGGTGTCCGGTATATGTGTGTGGGTCAGTGTCGGTATATATGTGTTCGGTGTCGGTATATATTGTGTCTCCGGTGTCGGTATGTGTGTGTGTCAGTGTCGGTATATATTGTGTCGGTGTTGGTATGTGTGTGTGTCAGTGTCGGTATTATGTGTCCGGTGTTGGTATATTGTGTCTCGTGTCGGATATGTGTGTCTCTCGGTGTCACGGTTATATGTGTCTCGGTGTCGGTATATATGTGGTTCGGTTGGTCCGGTATGTGTGTGTGTCAGTGTCGGTATATAGTGTGTGTCGTGTCCAGTATATGTGTGTCTCGGTGTCGGTATATATGTGTCTCGGTGTCGGGTATATATGTGTCCTGGTGTCGGTATGTGGTGTGTCAGTGTCGGTATATATGTGTGTCGGTGTCAGTATATGTGTGTCTCGGTGTCGGTATATATGTGTCTCGGTGTCGGTATTAATGTGTCGTCGGTGTCGGTATGTGTGTGTGTCGTGTCCGTAACCATATGTGTCGGTGTTGGTATGTGTGTGTTGTCGGTGTCAGTATATGTGTGTCTCGGTGTTCGGTATATACAGTGGGGAAAACAAGTTTTGATACACTGCCGATTTTGAAGTTTTCCTACTTACAAAGCATGTAGAGGTCTGTAATTTTTATCATAGGTACACTTCAACTGTGAGAGACGGAATCTAAAACAAAAATCCAGAAAATCACATTGTATGATTTTTAAGTAATTAAATTTGCATTTTATTGCATGACATAAGTATTGATACATCAGAAAAGCGAACTTAATATTGGTACAGAACCTTTGTTTGCAATTCAACACG
The DNA here is from genome assembly GCF_002910315.2 of Salvelinus sp. IW2-2015. Lineage (NCBI taxonomy): Eukaryota > Metazoa > Chordata > Actinopteri > Salmoniformes > Salmonidae > Salvelinus > Salvelinus sp. IW2-2015. The sequence continues at coordinate 341,554 of NW_019942863.1, read as the reverse complement.
GTGTCGGTATGTGTGTGTGTGTGTCGGTATATGTGTGTGTGTCGGTATATGTGTGTGTCGGTGTCGGTATATGTGTGTCTCGGTATATGTGTGTCGGTATATATGTGTGTTGGTATATGTGTGTGTCGGTATATGTGTGTGTCGGTATGGTGTGTGTGTCCTGTATAGTAAATGTATGTGTTTCTGTGTGTTTGCATGCATGTGTGCATACTTCCAGTATTATGCTGACCACATCATCGTGATTAATCCCCCATTCTGCTTCTTCCATCAGAGAGGCAGGGTATGCTTGTCTCTGTGCCCAGCCTTGGACCTCCCATCTGGGGGMACTTCTGTGTGCCCCAGGCTCTGTCTGGATGGATCAGTGCTGCTCAGGAGCAGAGCCAGGGCCATATACACAGAGCCAGAGATAAAGCATGCATCCCAAATGGCACTCTATTCCCTATATAGTGCACTACTTTTGACCCTGGGCCCCAGGCGTAGTATAAACCGGCCTTTAGTCTTAGTCTTTGGTTGTTTAATACATGGCCTCACGTGAATCCTTAAAGAGATGGGTGGGGCTAAGGCTAAAGAGGGTGTGAACAATGCTGAATGGGTGTAGACAAAAAAGAGCAATCAAAACATTCAAGGGCCATTTTCTCAAAAGTGAGGTTACAAGTTTATCAACTTTCAAATCAGAATTACTTTCCCATTGTACCATTTTCTAGCTCTGAGTCTCTACTTTATCCAATGTAAAAAACACATGTTGTTACATGTTGTTACATAATACCAAATTGAGCCGGTCAGTCACATATGATGAGTCACACATACACGTGCACACGCACAATACTGTAAAGTACTTAAGTAAAAATACTTGAAAGTCTACTTAAGTGTTTTTTGGGGTATCTGTACTTTACTTTACTAATTATATTTTTGACAAATTTTACTTTTACTCTACTACATTCTTAATTAAAATAATGTACTTTTTATTCCATACATTTTCCCTGACACCCAAAAGTACACGTTACATTTTGCATGCAGGGAAATGGTCTAATTCATATACTTATCAAGAGAACATCCCTGGTCATCCCAACTATCTCTAATCAAGCAGACACACTAAACACAAATGCTTAGTTTGTAAAATGATGTCAGAGTGTGCCGCTGGCTAACGGTAAAAGAATACATAAAATTGTCCCAACTGGTTTGCTTAATATAAGGATTTTGAAATGATTTGTACTTTTACTGTTGATACTTAAGTATATTTAAGCAAGTACATTTACTTTTGATACTTAAGTATATTTAAAACCAAATACTTTTTATTTTTACTCAAGTAGTATTTCAGTGGGTGACTTTCACTTTTACTTGAGTCATTTTATATTAAGATATCTTTACTTTTACTCAAGTATGACAATTGGGTACTTTTTCCACCACTAGACACACACATACACAAGCACACACACACAGAGCACTCTTCTGGGGAGAACACATTTGTTTGAGTCATTGAAGACACTTGACCGTGCAGACCTGGGATGTCACTGAGATAAACACTGGTTAGGGAACACTAATGGAACAGCGCGAGAGAGAGAGAGAGAAAAGAGAGAGAAGAGAGAGAGAGAGAGAGAGAGAGAGAGAGAGAGAGAAGAGAGAGAGAGAGAGAGAGAGAGAGAGAGAGAGAGAGAGAGAAGAGAGAGAGAGAGAGAGGAGAGAGTGTTCATTTACTGTATGTTGCTTCTATTGTCTGTCTCTTCCTGGAGGGAGAGGACACATCGGCATGTCTTCTTGTCTCCTGGAGGGAGGACACATCTGGCATGTCTATGTCTGTCTCTTCTGGAGGGAGAGGGACACATCTGGGCATGTCCTAGTCTGTCCTTCCTGGAGGGAGAGGACACATCTGGGCATGTCTTGTCTGTCTCTTCCTGGAGGGAGAGGACACACATCTGGGCATGTCTATGTCTGTCTCTTCCTGGAGGGAGAGGACACATCTGGCAGTCATGGTCTGTCTCTTCCTGGTGGAGAGGACACATCTGGGCATGTCTATGTCTGTCTCTTCCTGGGGGAGAGGACACATCTGGGCATGTCTATGTCTGTCTCTTCCTGGAGGGAGAGGACACATCTGGGCATGTCTATGTCTGTCTCTTCCTGGAAGGAGAGGACACATCTGGGCATGTCTTATGTCTGTCTTCTTCCGTGGAAGGAGAGGACACATCTGGGCATGTCTATGTCTGTCTCTTCCTGGAGGAGGGAGGACACATCTGGGCATGTTCTATGTCTGTCTCTTCCTGGAGGGAGAGGACACATCTGGGCATGTCTATGTCTGTCTCTTCCTGGTGGGAGAGGGACACATCTGGGCATGTCTATGTCTGTCTCTTCCTGGTGGGAGAGGAACACATCTGGGCATTCTATGTCTGTCTCTTCCTGGTGGGAGAGGACACATCTGGGCATTGTCTATGTCTGTCTTCTTCCTGGTGGGAGAGGACACATCTGGGATGTCTATGTCTGTCTCTTCCTGGTGGGAGAGGACACATCTGGGCATGTCTATGTCTGTCTCTTCCTGGTGGGAGAGGACACATCTGGGCATTTCAAAGATTAAACAATTCACACTATTGGCTGATGTTTATCAGTACACTGGTTTAACACATGCCAAACAATAACCATTTTCATTCATTGATTTTTCTGTCTATTTTTGGTCATGAGGTAACAGTTTTCCATATCTGATAAAGTCCTGTCCTGTTTTATTCTAGAAAATGACTAAATCCTGACAAGGTAACAAAATGGTGGGATGTTGCCATTGAAACACACACACACACCATCCCTACTGATTGTGTTGTGTGAAGCGGAGGGCCTCGGCCTCCTAATGATCAATCCAGAAGGTCTTTAATTATTTACTGTTCTGTTGGCAGGAGAACAAGAAAACCAGGAGTGTGTGTTTGTTTGTGTGTGTGTGTGTGTGTGCGCGTGTGCACATGCATGCATTTGCATGTGGGTGCGTGCATGCGTTGGCAGGAGAACCAGGAACTTTGGGCTAGAATCAAAGGCCTGGCTGATCACACAAGAGCATGGAAGGGGCAGGTAAGCAAGGAAACCGGGAGGACCTGCCCTCCGACAGGCCGTAATACGCTAAACTAAGCTAACTGCACTAAATGCTGAATAAACACCTGTTACATCTGGAGGAGAGGAGAGAGCTCTCTGGGGGAGGAGATAATGAGGAGAGTTTACTAGAAACCCAGCTAGGGCTGTGGCTGTCATGACATTTTGTCCACCGGTTATTGTCATGCAAAATACTGTTAGTCTCACGGTAATTGACTGTTAATTACTATAAACACGTTTAGCATCTCCCCACCTCCACTCATCTACAGAGACGGAATGCGTAATAGGGTTTTTTATTTAGCCCAAATTACGGTTGTGCCATGTAAAGGCACGGGGACAAAGACCAAACACAGGGTAGAAACCCAAACAAAAAGAGCGAGGAGTACCTGGAATAAATAACACAATGATTAACACACGGGACGAGACCAGTAAACATCTGCACAATCCACAATGGCACGAAAGCCCAAACACACAGCACAGGTACTCACACKCACCGATGGACAATGTAACAATAATCGACAGCCCACTGGAAACCAAAGGACACACTTATACACATACTAATCAGTGGAAACAGGGGACAGGTGTGCGTAATGAMAGTTCCGGAGGGATCTGTGACATATATCAAAAAAATCCCTATCAATACCCCATGTTGACAAAGCGAAACAGATTTTTAGACATTTTTGCGCATTTATTACAAATMAAAAACTGAAAAACCTTATCTACATACGTATTCAGACCCTTTGCTATGAGACTCGAAATTGAGCTTGGTGCATCCTGTTACCATTGATCATCCTTGAGATGTTTCTACAACATGATTGGAGTCCCCCTGTGGTAAATTCAATTGATTGGACATAATTTGGAAATGCACACACCTGTCTATGTAAGGTCACACAGTTGACAGTGCATGTCAGAGCAAAAACCAAGCCATGAGGTCAAAGGAATTGTCCGTAGAGCTCCGAGACAGGATTGTGCAGAGCCGCAGATCTGGGCAAGGGTACCAAAAAATGTCTGCAGCATTGAAGGTCCCCAAGAACACAGTGGCCTCCATCATTCTTAAATGGAAGAAGTTCGGAACCACCAAAACTCTTCCTAGAGCTGGCCGCCCGGCCAAGCTGAGCAATCAGGGGAGAAAGACTTGGTCAGGGAGGTGATCAAGAACCCAATGGTCACTCTGACAGACCTCTAGAGTTCCTCTGTGGAGATGGGAGGACAACCATCTCTGCAGCACTCCACCAATCAGGCCTTTATGGTAGAGTGGCCAGACRGAAGCCACTCCTCAGTAAAAGGYRCATGACAGYCCRCTTGGAGTTTGCTAAAAGGCACCTAAAGGCTCTCAGACCAAGAGAAACAAGATTCTCTTGTCTGATGAAACCAAGATTGAACTCTTTGGCCTGAATGCCAAGTGTCATGTCTGGAGGAAATCTGGCACCATCCCTATGGTGAAGCATTATGGTGGCAGCATCAGGCTGTGGGGAAGTTTTTCAGCGGCAGGGACTGGGAGACTAACATTGATGAAAACATCCTCCAGAGTGCTCAGGACCTCAGACTGGGGYKAAGGTTCRCCTTCCAACAGGATAACGACCCTAGGCACACAGCCAAGACAACGCAGGAGTGGCTTAGAGACAAGTCTCTGAATGTCCTTGAGTGGCTGAGCCAGAATCTGATTGAACATCTCTGGAGAGACCTGAAAATAGCTATGCAGCAACGCTCCCCATCCAACTTGACAGAGCTTGAAAGGATCTGCAGAGAAGAATGGGAKAAACTCCCCAAATACAGATGTGCCCAGCTTGTAGCGTCAYACCCAAGAAGACTCGAGGCTGTAATCGCTGCCAAAGGTGCTTCAACAAAGTACTGAGTGAAGGGTCTGAATACTTATGTAACTGTGATATTTCCAATTTTTATTTCTAGTAAATTAGCWAAAATTTCTAAAAAMCAGTTTTTGCTTTGTTATTTATGGGGTATTGTGTGTAGATTGATGACGATAAAACCATTGAATCWATWTTAAATTAAGGCTGTAACATAACAAAATGTGGAAAATGAATGCTTTCTGAAGGCACTTTATATGGGGTGCATGGTGCGACTGTAGGCTTTTGATGATTTGAAAAAGTAGCAAAAAAAGGCTTGTGCACTGTTCCTTGTCTCAGGCTGCACAGCTGTTCTCTCATCAATCATATTTTCACATGAGACTATTCTCAGTTTAATCTTGTCTTAGTTTCGATTTAGAATGGACCATTATCAAATGGGCAGGAGGAAAAATACATGTCAGGTGTATGCACTCGAATAGCGAATGGAGGCCAAGCGCTTTCCCGCAGGTCCGTTTTTATAGCGGAGCATGTCCTAAATATGAGCAGCTGAGAAATGAATATAAGAACACTTATTTCACGCCACTGTTTGAGGAGCATGCTCTCGCTGCGCGACAGGTGATATTCCACCCACACTCTGTATGCTATGGGCTCTCCAATCCTGTTCCTGCAGCTACCCAGTGCTTCATTTGGGAAACCAAGTGAAATCTGTTCAGGAATATGAATAGTAACATGTTTTCGCAGCGAAACATATTTCACTAAACTGTTGACAGCCCGTCTGCGCTGCTCGAGAAAGGAATAAAAGAGAGAGAGAGGGGAGATGGAAACACATGGTGGTGAGATATTCTGTATAGCTAAAGATAATGTCACTGAATGAATTATGAAAAATCCCTGTTATTAGGCTATTTAAAATCAAATACAAATGTACTAATTGTAGGCGAACTGTAAGCCGCCCTGCACAATCAATGAACCAACAGCATCACCTGGGACTGTACGTTCTCTCCCAGACTCATGGACAGACATGTATGCATGTTATGCATAATAATACAGCCCACAGTCAAAGACGGTTACTCTAATTTGTTTAATTTTGGAGTATAGGCTAGAYCAATTATGTACCAAAGATCGTAAATCAGWTTTGTTTGATGTTTTTCTGCCATGAGTAATATTCAGTAGGCTATGTATTGTATAAGGGCACAATCATAGTATTAATTCAGTTTTTTGGTCTCATAAACCTATGCATGAACACTAATATGCGTACGGGTGTTTTGAATTAATCCTCACCTTAGGAAACGCTGTCCGTTTCATTGTGTTAGGCTTTGAAACAACATCCACAACAACCATGTTTTACACTGTTTCAACCTGCTGTTGAACTTATTTCTTCAAATTGATCATCGCAGTGATGTGAGTTTTAAAAGTACAATAGGCCTACTGTTTTGATGACAAGTGTTTGATGTGATTTTCGATTATATTTGCATTGATGTCAGAGTGGTCAGAGGAACTATAGAGCCCTGAGTACCAGGTCATTAGCGATCTGATGGTAGTTAGCATGTTGGGTACTACCAAAGCATGTCCAGAGTACATAAAAGAAGATACACGTGACTCAGCGGTCATTTGTAATTTTACTGCGGTCATGACTGCTGGTGTGACGGTAATATGGTCACGGCAACAGCCCTAGACCAAGAAATAAAGTAGTTATATCCCAAATGGTAACCTATTCCCTATCTGAGTAACCTATTCCCTATCTGGGTAACCTATTCCCTATCTGGGTAACCTATTCCCTGTCTGGGTAGCCTATTCCCTATCTGGGTAACCTATTCCCTGTCTGGGTAGCCTATTCCCTATCTGGGTAACCTATTCCCTATCTGGGATACAAAAAATGGGTATCAGTATTGTTTTAAAGGGGTTTCAAAAAAATTCCACCACACAAATATTTGTTAATACTTCCAGTTCTCTCTCTATGGGTCTAACCCCAAGAAGTTCTGGAAACGGTTAAAGACCTGGAGAATAAACCCTCCTCCTCACAGCTGCCCATGTCCCTTAATGTTGATGATGTGGTTTTTACTGACAAGGAGCACATGGCTGAGCTCTTTAATCACCACTTCATTAAGTCAGGATTCCTATTTGACTCAGCCGTGGCTCATTGCACGTCCAACATTTCCTCATCTCCCAGCCCTTCTAATGCGACTAGGTCTGATGCTCCTCACTCTTTCCCCCATGCCCCGCTACAAAGTTTCTCCCTGCAGGTGGTCACTGAGTCTGAGGTGCCAAAGGAGCTCCATAAACTTGGCCCCCAAAATACATCTGGGTCAGATGGGTTAGATCCTTTCTTCATTAAGGTTTCAGCCCTATCATCGCCAAGCCTATCTCTGACCTTTTTAACMTGTCTCTCCTCTCTGGGGAGGTTCCCATTGCTTGGAAGGCAGCCACGGTGGGTCCTTTATTTAAAAGGGGAGCTCAAGCTGATCCTAACTCTTATAGGCCAAATTCTATTTTGCGCTGTTTATCAAAAGTGTTAGAAAAACTTCTCAATAATCAACTGACTGGTTTTCTTGATGTCTATAGTATTCTCGCTGGTATGCAATCTGATTTMCSCTCAGGTTATGGRTGTGTCACTGCAACMTTAAAGGTCCTARATGATTGATTCTAAGCAATGTTGTGCTGCTATTTTTTTTGACTTGGCCAAAGCTTTTGACACGGTAGACCATTCCATTCTTGTTRGCAGGCTATGGAGTATTGGTGTGTCTGAGGGGTTTTTGGTCTGGTTTGTGAACTGCCTCTCTCAAAGAGTGCAGTGTGTAAAGTCAGAACATCTGCTGTCTCAGCCACTGCCTGTCAACAAGGGAGTACCCCAAGGCTMAATCCTAGGCCCCACGCTCTTCTCAATTTACATCAACAACATAGCTCAGGCAGTAGGAAGCTCTGTCATCCATTTATATGCAGATGATACAGCCTTATACTCAGTCTTATACTTAWACAGCCACTCGCCGGATTTTGTGTTAAATGCTCTTCAACAAAGTTTTCTTAGTGTCCAACAAGCTTTCTCTGCCCTTAACCTTGTTCTGAACACCTCCAAAACAAAGGTCATGTGGTTCTGTAAGAAGAYTGCCCCTCTCACCACCGGTGTGATTGCTACCTCTGAGGGTTTAAAGCTTGAGGTAGTCACCTCATACAAGTACTTAGGAGTATGGCTAGACAGTCCACTGTCCTTCTCTCAGCACATATCAAAGCTGCAGGCTAAGGTTAAATCTAGACTTGGTTTCGTCTATAGTAATMGCTCCTGTTTCACCCCAAATGCCAAACTAACCCTGATTCAGATGACCATCCTACCCATGCTAAGAGAGAAGATATAATCCTAGGCCCCACGCTCTTCTCAATTTACATCAACAACTAGCTCAGGCAGTAGGAAGCTCTGTCATCCATTTATATGCAGATGATACAGCCTTATACTCAGTCTTATACTTAAACAGCCACTCGCCGGATTTTGTGTTAAATGCTCTTCAACAAAGTTTTCTTAGTGTCCAACAAGCTTTCTCTGCCCTTAACCTTGTTCTGAACACCTCCAAAACAAAGGTCATGTGGTTCTGTAAGAAGATGCCCCTCTCACCACCGGTGTGATTGCTACTCTGGGGTTTAAAGCTTGAGGTAGTCACCTCATACAAGTACTTAGGAGTATGGCTAGACAGTCCACTGTCCTTCTCTCAGCACATATCAAAGCTGCAGGCTAAGGTTAAATCTAGACTTGGTTTCGTCTATAGTAATGTCCTGTTTCACCCCAAATGCCAAACTAACCCTGATTCAGATGACCATCCTACCCATGCTCCATTACGGAGACATAATTTATAGATCGGAAGTTAAGGGTGCTCTTGAGCAGATAGGTATTCTTTACCATTCGGCCATCAGATTTGCCACCAATGCTCCTTATAGGACACATCACTGCACTCTATCTCCTCTGTAAACTGGTATCTCTGTATACCCGTCGCAAACCCACTGGTTGATGCTTATTTATAAACCCTCTTAGGCCTCACTCCCCATCTGCGATATCTACTGCAGCCTCATCCTCCACATACAAACACCGTTCTGCCAGTCACATTCTGTTAAGGTCCCCAAAGCACACATCCCTGGGTCGCTCCTCTTTTCAGTTCGCTGCAGCTAGCGACTGGAATGAGCTGCAACAAACACTCAAACTGGACAGTTTTATCTCCATCTCTTCATTCAAAGACTCAATCATGGACACTCTTACTGACAGTTGTGGCTGCTTCGCGTGATGTATTGTTGTCTCTACCTTCTTGCTCTTTGTGCTGTTGTCTGTGCCCAATAACGTTTGTAGCATGTTTTGTGCTGCTACCATGTTGTGCTGCTGCCATGTTGTGTTGCTACCATGCTGTGTTTTCATGTGTTGCTGCCATGCTATGTTGTCGTCTAAGGTCTCTCTTATGTAGTGTTGTGGTGTCTCTCTTGTCGTGATGTGTGTTTTGTCCTGTATTTTTATTTCTAATCCCAGCCCCCCGTCCCGCAGGAGGCCTTTTGCCTTTTGGTAGGCCGTCTTGTAAATAAGAATTTGTTCTTACTGACTTGCTTAGTTAAATAAAGGTTAAAAATAATCTATAAATAATTCCAACATTATTCTATATTTTTGAAGAAACCATCGTTCCTTGATTCCGTCTTCTGAGGCTACTCTTAAAACAAATGTGACACTGTTTATGCGCAATTACAATATTTTCCCAAAAGTAACAGTAATTGTTAAACTTGTTTGTTTCCCCGCGGCTAGACACTCGCAACACAGCATGTTGGCTCTGCTATTCATCTGTACAGAACCACCATTCTGTGTGTGTGTGTGTGTGTGTGTGTGTGTGTGTGTGTGTGTGTGTGTGGTGTGTGTGTGTGTGTGTGTGTGTGTGTGTGTGTGTGTGTGTGGTGTGGTGTGTGTGTGTGTTGTGTGTGTGTGTGTGTGTGTGTGTGTGGTGTGTGTTGTGTGTGTGTGTGTGTGTGTGTGTGTGTGTGTGTGTGTGTGTGTGTGTGTGTGTGTGGTGTGTTGATGTGTGTGTGTGTATGTGTGTTCTTACAGAAGGCTCACTCTTTCTACCTCTCCAGTGTTCCTGAAGGCTCACTCTTTTCTGCCTCCCAGTGTTCCTGACGAAAGCTCTCATGTCGTAATAAACACATTCTCTCTCCATTGTTGAAACGGCCCATTGTTCATTTACCCAGGACCATTATGAAGGACAAGTCGAGTGGTGCTTTTATTTCCACTTGAAGAAGTTTATTTTATTTTTATTTATTTTTGGGTTTGTGACTTTTGTCTTTTTTTTTTACAGGAGCGAGATCCCTAATTTCCTCCATTCCCTTCCATCTTCTTAGTATTTCCTTTTGACTTTGACCACTGATTCATTTATGTGGGTGAGAGAGAGAATGGGCGTTGGATGAATTTCAGACTGACCTTGTTGCATTACTTACCCTCAAAATCCTTCTTCCCTTCTTCCTGTCAGATCAAATAGGGACATTTTTAATTAAATGTGTGATAGCCAAATTGGAATACTTATTCTTGGTATGTTTTCTTTTTCCCCTTTGATCTAAAATTCCATTATCTTTGTCTCTGGAACTGTCAGCACATCAAGATTCCCGTTCCCAGACAGGCTTTATTAACGCTCTGCAGAGAGCCTGACTTCTACTAAGGTGGAGGAAAGCTCTAATCTTAGCTCCTGCCATAAACCTGTAGACACTATAAATGGATGAATT
>NW_019942863.1:324670-328024 GCF_002910315.2 Salvelinus sp. IW2-2015 | reverse complement strand
CATTACGGAACATAATTTAATAGATCGGAAGTTAAGGGTGCTCTTGAGCAGATAGGTATTCTTTACACATTCGGCCATCAGATTTGCCACCAATGCTCCTTATAGGACACATCACTGCACTCTATCTCCTCTGTAAACTAGTATCTCTGTATACTGTCCCGTCGAAACCCACTGGTTGATGCTTATTTATAAACCCTCTTAGGCCTCACTCCCCCTCTGCGATATCTACTGCAGCCTCATCCTCCACATACAACACCGTTCTGCCAGTCACATTCTGTTAAAGGTCCCAAAGCACACATCCCTGGGTCGCTCCTCTTTTCAGTTCGCTGCAGCTAGCGACTGGAATGAGCTGCAACAAACACTCAAACTGGACAGTTTTTTCTCCATCTCTTCATTCAAAGACTCAATCATGGACACTCTTACTGACAGTTGTGGCTGCTTCGCGTGATGTATTGTTGTCTCTACCTTCTTGCTCTTTGTGCTGTTGTCTGTGCCCAATAACGTTTGTAGCATGTTTTGTGCTGCTACCATGTTGTGCTGCTGCCATGTTGTGTTGCTACCATGCTGTGTTTTCATGTGTTGCTGCCATGCTATGTTGTCGTCTAAGGTCTCTCTTTATGTAGTGTTGTGGTGTCTCTCTTGTCGTGATGTGTGTTTTGTCCTGTATTTTATTTCTAATCCCAGCCCCCGTCCCGCAGGAGGCCTTTTGCCTTTTGGTAGGCCGTCTTGTAAATGAATTTGTTCTTAACTGACTTGCTTAGTTAAATAAAGGTTAAAAATAATCTATAAATATTCCAACATTATTCAATATATTTTTGAAGAAACCATCGTTCCTTGATTCCGTCTTCTGAGGCTACTCTTAAAACAAATGTGACACTGTTTATGCGCAATTACAATATTTCCCCAAAAGTAACAGTAATCTGTTAAACTTGTTTGTTTCCCCGCGGCTCAGACACTCGCAACACAGCATGTTGGCTCTGCTATTCATCTGTAACAGAACACCATTCTGTGTGTGTGTGTGTTGTGTGTGTGTGTGTGTGTGTGTGTGTGTGGTGTGTTGTGTGTGTGTGTGTGTGTGTGTGTGTGTGTGTGTGTGGTGTGTGTGTGTGTGTGTGTGTGTGTGTGTGTGTGTGTGTGTGTGTGTGTGTGTGTGTGTGTGTTGTGTGTGTGTGGTGTGTGTGTGTGTGTGTGTGTGTGTGTGTGTGGTGTTTGATGTGTGTGTGTGTATGTGTGTTCTTACACGAAGGCTCACTCTTTCTACCTCTTCCAGTGTTCCTGAAGGCTCACTCTTTCTCGCCCCCTCCAGTGTTCCTGACGAAAGCTCTCATGTCGTAATAAACCACATTCTCTCTCCATTGTTGAAACGGCCCATTGTTCATTTAACCCAGGACCATTATGAAGGACAAGTCGAGTGGTGTTTTATTTCCACTTGAAGAAGTTTTATTTTATTTTTATTTATTTTTGGGGTTTGTGACTTTGTCTTTTTTTTTTACAGGAGCGAGATCCCTAATTTCCCTCCATTCTCCCTTCCATCTTATCTTAGTATTTCCTTTTGACTTTGACCACTGATTCATTTATGTGGGTGAGAGAGAGATGGGCGTTGGATGAATTTCAGACTGACCTTGTTGCATTACTTACCCTCAAAATCCTTCTTCCCTTCTTCCTGTCAGATCAAATAGGGACATTTTTAATTAAATGTGTGATAGCCAAATTGGAATACTTATCTTGGTATGTTTTCTTTTTCCCCTTTGATCTAAAATTCCATTATCTTTGTCTCTGGAACTGTCAGCACATCAAGATTCCGGTTCCAGACAGGCTTTAATTACGCTCTGCAGAGAGCCTGACTTCTATAAGGTGGAGGAAAGCTCTAATCTTAGCTCCTGCCATAAACCTGTAGACACTATAAATGGATGAATTCACACACACACTATCTCTCTCTCTCACACCACACACACACACACACAGCACACACACACACACACGACACACACACACACACACACAACCACACACACACACACACAACACCCACACACAACCACACAACAACACACACCCACAGTGCTACTCGATTAAGCTTTTTTTTTAGCCATTGAACAAACCGTACAGTGTGACATTTCACCTCAATTATAATTTATGGAATATAACTAACATACCATACACACACTGGCCTTTGGCTAGCATTGTCCTTCTAACCTTATAGCACAATACAATCTCCAACCTATATGCACTCAAAATAGCCTGCTCCAACCAGCCCCAGAGCAAACATACATAAAAAAACACACACACACACACACACACACACACACACACACACACACAGTGCTACTCTGATTAAGCTTTTTTTTTTACCATTGAACCAAACCGTACAGTGTGACATTTCACCTCAATTATAATTATGGAATATAACTAACATACCATACACACACTGCCTTTGGCTAGCATTGTCCTTCCTAACCTTATAGCACAATACAATCTCCAACCTATATGCACTCAAAATAGCCTCCCAACCAGCCCCCAGAGCAAACATACATTAATAAATATGACTGGACTGACTGTTTCTGTACATGTTGGACCATATAAATCAGAATTTGAGTGGAGGAGAAAGGTGATATTATCCTAGAAGAACGTGGATTCTCGCTTCTTCTCAATGCTCTTTCTTTCTCCTGGTAATGGAATGAACATGGTTTGAAAAGAATCTGGATTCAAACAGCAGCTTCCTCTTTCTCTCTCTCTTTTCTCCCTCTCTCCCTCTCTCTCTTTCATTATCAATCCCTTATCCCTTGCCTTTCTATCTCTCACTCTCTATAACTCTCTGACTCCCCCCTTTCTCTCTCTCTCTCTCCCTCTCTCTCTTTCTCTTTCACTCTCCCTCCTATCTCCCCTCTCTATCTGAACACAGAAGAAGTCTGTTTATAGATTCCTCCTCTGCCTGCATTATGCAGTGGTGTAGGAGAGCTGATTACAATCACCCCCAGGCCCCCTTCATACAGAATTCTCCTGGCTCTCCCTTCCCATCATCTTCCTCTCTCCTCCTCTCCCTCTCTCCCTCTCCTCCTCTCACTCTCCTTTCCAGGATCTCTCTCTCTATTCTCCTCCTCACCTGTCCCCCTCCCTCCCTTCTCTATTCCTCTCCATGTCAAAATAAAAAAAATACAAAATCCTTCCTTCTTTTCCCCTCACACCTCCCTCCTCTTCTCCTTCTACCCCCCTACCCGTTCCCCACTATGTTAATCACAGGAGTAAATAATTCAATTCGATTCCATTTTCAATTCAAGGTCTTTATTGGCATGGGAAACATATGTTAACATTGCCAAAGCAAGTGAAGTAGATAATAAACAAAAGTGAAATAAA
>NW_019942863.1:322661-323995 GCF_002910315.2 Salvelinus sp. IW2-2015 | reverse complement strand
GTGATAGGTTGGGGGATAGGAAGGGGATCAGTAACAGTAGCAGTGATAGGTTGGGGGATAGGAAGGGGATCAGTAACAGTAGCAGTGATAGGTTGTGGGATAGGAAGGGGATCAGTAACAGTAGCAGTGATAGGTTGTGGGATAGGAAGGGGATCAGTAACAGTAGCAGTGATAGGTTGTGTATGTTTCTGCCGTCCAAGACATTCATCAGTGTAGAAAAGCTCTGTTATTGATTTGGGGTGGCGAGAAGCGACACTATTTGTAAGACCAGTAGGTTTTATCGATAATTGGTTTGTGTAACCAAATTAAGGCTTGTTATGGTTGAGTTGAATCAGTGACTACCTAGAACAATTCACATTACACAGATTATGCCTGTGGTATTCCCAAGATGTCCTGAACATCCAACTGACGTAGTACAGACATGGTGAATTCATGACACGTGTGTCAAAGTTTTGTTTATCAGCACTCCTACTTTGAGAAGCTTTGTGAATGTCCAGGCAGCTTGTCAGAAAAGGGCTCTAAACTCTGGTAATTACCTAATTCTTCCTCTCTTCCTCCTGCAACTGTCTCAGGGGGTGTTTCCCTTTCTGCCTCGCTCGCTCTCTCTCAGCTGCAACAGGAACAATTCATTAATAGCGATGTGGGGCACACTGAAATCAAAAGTCTCTCTTGGAGTATTCTTCTCTAATCACTATAATAAAATAGCTTGATAATTCCCACTAGGATCACCTGGATTCAATAACTTATTTCTGTAACGTGTGGTGGTTCATTTCTGTTATCAAATGAGGAGACACAAACTTATCACACAAGTCAGAGTTATACTTCAACTGAATATGTATTAGTGAGAGCTCTGCAATAGCGATGGCTGGTCGACGAACCACCCTCAGATGATTGTTGAGACCCCCGACAGAAAGGATACAAAGATATTTTTCTAGCAAAGTTCCACCCCCTTAGTCTACATGACAAACAACAGATGTGTGGAATGGGTCACAAGGTGAGACTTGATACATGAGAAAGGAGTATCACCCAGCCAGATAGCATTTGTTATGAAGACTGATCTTATTGTACAGACTTTGGCCCCTAAAACAATGCTCTGATCTCGTCCCTGATACTTCATAGTACAGAAACACCAACTCATTCTATGGCATAAAWTAATTGTCAACTCCAGATACCCCTATCTCAAGTAAAATCCATGTCCTTGGCCACACGCCTGGACAAGCTCACTGAGGGGAGTGAGCCTCTAGGTCATACACTATCCGAGGATAAGTGCAACATCAGAGATGACGTACAATGGTTCCAGACACTACCCCACACATCCTGTCTCAGACCTTATC
>NW_019942863.1:320157-322131 GCF_002910315.2 Salvelinus sp. IW2-2015 | reverse complement strand
ATATCTTCCAAAATACAAAGAAAATCCACAAAGTGGTAAAAACAGCAAGGGAAAAAACAAACCTCAAAAGACCAATCCAAAAATACACGAGAACAAAACCAGAGAACCTCTGGAAAATCCAACAAGAGAAAAATGATCACAAAGGCTGGGGCTGGGTGCTAACATACAAACACTGAGCAAGGAACTGAGGAACACACAGGGTTTAAATACTAACAAGGGAATGACTTACAGGTGCAAACAATAATTAGGGCAAGAAAAACAAAAGGTACAAAAAAGGTGCAAGGGGGACATCTAGTGAACAAAACCTGAACAGTCCTGGCCAAAACCTGACATCTGTAGAGGGCAATAATTCAGCTGAATTGTCTTCTCTTCAAGAGACAATGAAGCAGTTCTTTAAACTTCCTCTAAATCAAGCCTGGGCCTGCGTCCCAGAACGGCACCATGTTTCCTATTTAGACCTCTCCATCATGGTTGACAACTCCACAGTGTCGCCCKACCAGAGTGCAAAGAACCTTGGCGTGACCCTGGACATCACCCTGTTGTTCTCTGCAAATATCAAAGGATTGACTCGCTCCTGCAGGTTCATGCTCTACAACATCCGTAAAGACCAGAGGTGGCGAGTACGACCCTACCTCACACAGGAAGCGGCGCAGATCCTATTCCAGGCACTTGTCATCTCCTGTCTGGACTACCGCAACTCTCTGTTGGCTGGGCTCCCCGCTTGTGCCATCAAACCCCTGCAACTTATCCAGAACGCTGCAGCCCGCCTGGTGTTCAACCTTCCTAAGTTCTCTCATGTCACCACGCTCCTCCGCACACTCCACTGGCTTCCAGTCAAAGCTCGCATCCCCTATAAGACCATTGTGCTAACCTACGGAACAACAAGAGGAACTGCCCCTCCCTACCTTCAGGCTATGCTCAAACCATACACCCCAACCCGAGCACTCTGTTCTGTCACCTCTGGTCTCTTGGTAAACCCACCCCTACGGGAGGGTGGTTCCCGCTCAGCTCAGTCCAAGCTCTTCTCTGTCATGGCACCCCAATGGCTTCCCCCTGAAGCTAGAACAGCAGAGTCCCTGCCCATCTTCCCCCTGAAGCTAGAACAGCAGAGTCCCTGCCCATCTTCCCCCTGAAGCTAGAACAGCAGAGTCCCTGCCCATCTTCTGAAAACATCTGAAACCCTACCTCTTCAAACAGTATCTTAAATAATCTTCCTCACCTTAACCCCCCCACCAACGACATTCCTTTGGGGGCAGGTCAAAACACACATGAAACATTCACGGACATTTAGCTGTCCTGGGAGATGAACATTGGGTTGTCATTTTACCTGACATGCATATGGTCTTCTTTTTAGCGTTTTTTTTATTTTTATTTTGACCTGGCGTCATACAAAACCGTGTGTTTCTCTACTCCAATGATTAATCCATAGATAAAAAGGGAAACCTAGTTAGTTTTTAGTTATCTTTAAATCATCTTTTAAGCATCCACATGGATTTGTATCCTCCTGACATCCAATAAGGAGGGGACAGAGTTATATTTGAGCCCTTTGCTACGGAGATGCCTGTTCATGCATGYGAGGGGTTTGGGTGAAATGATTGAATAACATTTATTTTACAACGCCTGCGTATGCAACTTAGCTGGTGAGGTTTGCGTGTTGCTAAAGCTACTGTATTGGCCCCTTGGGTTAAGAATTATCTATAACACTCAAGCCARATGCCTTAGCTGGCTGTTAGATGGAGTGGAGCCCTGGGATCCCTCATGGTCTCTCAGTTTCTCCCTGGGCACATCCACTAGAGCCTGGCAGAGAGGTGACTGGCCCACAGTAGTCCTCTACCGTTCCTCTCATTGCTCTGGTAATAAAATTCCCCATCAGCACAGTAATGGATCGCCCCCAGACTTCATAGATTTACTCAGCAAGCGCCTGGCAGAGTGGACTATACAACAGGGCAGGGCCGGGTGCTGTGTGTGTGTGTG
>NW_019942863.1:294898-320132 GCF_002910315.2 Salvelinus sp. IW2-2015 | reverse complement strand
TAGGTAGAGACCGGAGAGACGTGTCTTTTTTTATCTAGAGAGCGCGTATTGTCTTTTAGAATCGTAGACGCTCAGATGACTTTCTTTTGTTTCTTTAAGAACCTCTCTTTTGGCCCTTTTTTTCTCCTTATTAGTATTTACTCTTGTTTCTTTAGATCTGATACTTTCCTCCTTATTTAGTTCCTTTTACGACTTTTCTTCTGCATGGCTTTTCGCTTTTTGTGGGTAGAGAACCGAGCTAGTTTTAGACGCGCACGTTGAGAATCGTTTCCGTAGATGCCTGTTTACGAATGAGTTTCCCGGTAGAGACCCTGCTTTAGAGATGTTAGTGAGATCCTTTTTTTCGTGGTTAGCGCGAGGAAGAGTACTCTTGTACGAGATGGTGGTAAAAGAGGTAGAGGAGATCGGTTGCCCTGGCTAGAATCCGCGGTCT
This sequence comes from Salvelinus sp. IW2-2015, assembly GCF_002910315.2. Taxonomy (NCBI): domain Eukaryota; kingdom Metazoa; phylum Chordata; class Actinopteri; order Salmoniformes; family Salmonidae; genus Salvelinus; species Salvelinus sp. IW2-2015. The sequence goes on along the minus strand of NW_019942863.1, from coordinate 319,699 downwards.
ATGGACTGATTTTAAGTTCTTCGGTACTAAGAGCATGGGTTGTCTTTTAGCAGATCGTTAGACGAGATATGTCATAGCCTAGAGAGCATAGAGATCGGTGGGTCTAGCTTGCCGGCGGGTAGGAGACGCGGCGGTCTATTAGAAAGGTTAGACGAAGCGAGAGATGGTAGAACACCCACTCGCCTGGTGTTAGAGACCCGACAGCTCTGTAAGAGACGTTAGAGACTGCGCCTGGTCTTTTCCTAGCGATGGTTAGAGAGAGAGAGTGTGGCTTTCGTTTTAGCTTTTTTTCTAAGTTAAAATTAGACTCTCCCGTTGCTTATGACGTGATGTTCTTAGCAGCTGAGAGAGGCTAAGACTGATGGTAGGCATGATCGACTAGGAGACGGTTCTTACGTTTCCTCTTTCTTAGAATGAGACGAGAGTATTTAGTTTATCTTTTCTTTCTTGCCCTTACTTGCGGTAGACCTCTAAGTAGCCGAGGGCTCCTTTGATGTTTTTATCTGCTTCTATTCTTCTGTTCCTTAGACCTCACATCTTTTTCTTCAGCCATTCTTTCTTAAGTATCCTTCTGATAGAGCGCGGTTTTACTGATTTAGGATGAGGTATATTAGCCTGTTTTCTTAGTGTCTGAAGCCTGTTTTAGAGAGTTATTAGATTTCACACTTATTCCTAGAGCTGTCCCTGGTTTTACTTTAGAGGGGTCGTTTAGAGATCTCGGCATTTCAGTAACGAGACATGAGAGAGGCATCCGCGCGGTTTAGGACTTTCTGTACGATTGATGCTTTTATTCTAGATCGTTTTGCCACTCTTATCCACCTTTCTTCTTTTAGACTTGGTCGTAGCTTCCGTTAGAGCATTGGTTTCTGACTGTTCTTTCTTTTCATGTTTAGATTCAGCCTCTGCGCTTTAGAGAGTCCTCGCGTGGCTAAGAGAGACGGTAGAGGGTAGATACTTTTAGAGATTCTTCCGGTTTAGCTCTTAGAGAGGCTAGAGATATGGTTAGGTGCAGAGTATCGACGTAGACTTGTAGAGATAGAGATACAGTTTCTTTATGATGCAGAGACCTGGTTATCGCATAGGTTTAGAGACGTTATCTCCGTGCTTAGATGATTTTCGTTTTTAGGACGCTCTTAGATGTAGTGGGATGAGGGTTAGATGATGGTATGAGATGTAGAGAGATTGTTAATTAATACTGGTGTAGAGAGCGCTAGAGATTCGGTAGAGAGATTGTAGAGCAGTAGAGACGTTTTAGCAGAGAGGAATGAGATGGTAGTCAGGAGTGCCTGTAAAGTAGAGGCGGAAGAAGAGATCGGTAGAGAGGTAGAGAGTAGGAGAGTTTAGAGCGGTTCAGAAGTAGAGAGTAGAAGAGCGTGAGAGGTGAGAGAGAGATAGAGAGGTAGAGAGGTAGAAGCGGTGAGGTAGAGAACGTAGAGATGGTAGAGAGTTAGAGAGTAGAGCTACGACAGGACGATAGAGAGGTGATGATAGAGAGAGAGAGGTAGAGCGTAGCAGAGGTAGAGACGGTATGAGAAGAGAGATGTAAGCAGGCTAGAGGAGAAATATATTAAGCTAATACAATCAATTAGGAGCCTATTAAGGCCTCCAAAGAAGAGTGATTCCAGACTCACACTACCACACACACACACACCACACACACACACACACCAACACAAACACACACACACCCACACACACACACACACACACACACACATCTACAACACACACCCAACACACACACACACCACACACACACACCCCAACACACACTACAACCACACACCACACCACACCACACACACCACTATATTGCCAAAGCTTACTTTGGATATTAAGATATTAAGATAATAAGAATCAAAATTGTCAACGGGACAACAGTAACAACAATAACCAAGGGTCAAAATAACCATACATTGAACAATAACAATAAGCATACAGTAGAGGACATGTGCAGGTTGATTGGTCTGTCAGACACTGTCCCTGATCTTATGGCAAGCAGCATTGTAGTGCGCTGCCAACCCACAGCTCGCTGCGTCCTCCCCCAACAGGACAGGTAGCTTATTCTCATCAGAGAGGYCTTTGAAACCTTGAATAAGGGTTTCAAATATGGGAAAATTACATTCTCTAATTGTTTTATATTTTTGACATTTTGTCAGGAAATGCAACTCTGTCTCAGGTTCTGCTGTGGTGCAGTGGTTGCACAGCCTTTCCTCTACAGGGAGCCAGGTTTTCCTGTGTCTACCCTTCTCAATGGCAAGGCTGTGCTCACTGAGCCTGTACTTTGTCAAGGTTTTTCTAAGGTTTTGATCAGTAACCATGGTCAAATAGTTAGCCAYGGTGTACTGTCGATTTAGGGCCAGATAGCACTGCATTTTGCTTTGTGCTTGTGTTTCCCAATAAGCAATGTTGTTTTATTCTGATTGATTGGATGTTCCGGTCCTGAGGCTTCAGTGTGTTAGTAGAACAGGTTTGTGAACTCAGCCCCAAGACCAGCTGGATGAGGGTACTATTTTCTTTGCTCAGCACTTGGCATTGCAGGGCTTGGTAATGATATGAGAGGGGGTCACTGTATTTTAGATGTTTCCAAAACTTAATTGCTCTTTTTTGAGTTTTTATTATTAGTGGATATTGGCCTAATTCTGCCCTGCATACATTGTTTGTAGTTTTCCTCTGGACATGTAGGAGAATCTTACAGAACTCTGCATGCAGGGTTTCAATTGGGTGTTTGTCCTATTTGGTGAAATCTTGTTTTGCAAGTGGACCCCACACCTCGCTGGCATAAAGTGCAATTTTTTCAATTACACATTCAATTAGTTTTATCCAACTTTTAATAGGTATTTCAATTTGAATTAGTTTTTTAATGGCGTAGAATGACCCGCATGCTTTCTCCCTCAGTTCATTCACTGCATCATTAAGGTGTCCAGTTGAGTTTATTTTTAAACATAAGTAATTGTAGTGTGTGCAGTACTCTTTATATTTTGTACCAATTGAGAACTTTGGTATAATTCCCTGAGATCTGGATCTTCTCTGGAAAATCATTATTTTAGTMTTTTTGGGATTTACTGTCCGGGCCCAGGTCTGGCAGTACTGCTCTAGCAGGTCCAGGCTCTGCTGTAGGCCATGTGCTGTGGGTGACAGCAGGCATAGGTCATCTGCGAAGAGTAGGCATGTAACCTCTGAATTGTGGAGACTAACACCAGGGGCTGAGAAGTTTTCTAGAATTGTGGCCAATTCGTTGATGTAAATATTGAAGAGTGCAGGGCTCAGATTGCAACCCTGGCGAAGGCCCCTCCCCTGGTTAAAGAATTCTGTTCTTTTCTTGCCGATTTTAATGCTGCACGTATTGCCAGTATACATTGATTTAATTATGTCATATGTTTTACCCCCTACACCACTTTCAATAACTTTGTAGAACAGTCCTGTATGACAAATAGAATCAAAAGCTTTTTGGAAGTCGATAAAGCAAGCTTATAATATATTTGTATTATTTTGATGGACATGTTTATCTATCAGGGTGTAAATATGATCAGTCGTGCGATGTTTTGGTATAAATCCAATTTGGCTTTTACTCAAGACATTGTGCTTATTAAAGAAGTTTAGAACTMTKACATTTATAATACTACAGAAAACCTTCCCCAGGTTACTGTTCACACAAATGATTTTGATTGTCCTTTATAGCTTTTTCTAATCCATTCAACTTCTCATGAATTTAGCATTGCTCTGCGTTTGTGTCAATTTGTTGTAGAGTGTTTTAAAATGGGTTGTCCATATGTCACCATTTTGTATCGCTAATTCCTCGCTTCGATATTTTTWGTTTTTTCCAATTTTGCCAGAATTTGTTTGTGTTTATGGACACCTCARTTAGTGTCAGCTGCTTGCTGTTGTACTGTGCTTTTTTGGTTCTGAGTGTAGGTTCATAGAGTTTTTAAATCTCACAGTAATGAAGGCGTAATTCACCATTATTTGGGTCTCTGTGCTTTTGGCTGGATAGTGTTCTAAGTTTTTTCCTTATAATTTTACAATCTGCATCAAACCAGTTGTCATCTGTGGTCTTTTTTGTTTWGTTTTTTATCAATTTCAGTTGTGCTTCTTTTTCCGTTGCCTGAATATATAGTTGATGTTTTGTACTGCTAGATTGATGCCTTCTTTACTGTGAGTGAATGTGGTATCCAGAAAGTTATCTAAGAGATATTTTGGTTACAGTTTGCTTTCTGGTATTCTTCTGTGCTGTTTTGGGCCCATCTGTATGAATTTCTGATGTTCTACAGCTTTTTGGGCTGTGAATGTGTGGTTGTTTCCATGTCTGTTCTTTTGAGGAACAACTTAATTTGGCTGTGATCAGACAGTGTTAGTTGCTTGACAGTGAATGAGCTGAGACAGAAAGGGTCAATGTCTGTAATCATATAGTCTACTGTGCTGTAGCCAAGAGGTGAGCAGTAGGTGAATTTCCCCAAAGAGTCCCCCCGTAACCTACCATTGACAAAGTACAGACCCAAGCTTCTACAGAGCTGCAACAGATCCCTTCTGTTTTTGTTGATGGTGCTGTCACTGTTATTTATWTGGGGGAGATTAAGGCAGTTAGAAACAGTATGGCCTGTAATAAAGCTGTCCCCTCGTGTGGTCGTTAGATCAGGTAGTGTTCCTGTGCGCRCATTTGTGTCCCCACAGATGAGCACATTTCCCTGGACCTGGAAATGGCACGTCTCTTCCTCAAGGGTGGGGAAGATCTCCTCTGAGTAATATGGGGATTCTGAGGGGGGATATAAGGAACACATATTTTTCTGTCAGTACAAGTTCTTTTTTCAGTTTTAATAACCAAATGTGATATTTACCAATTTTGAGGGGATCAATTTGATTTTGCAGTTCGGATGTGTACCAGATGATCAGTCCTCCAGAGTCTCTGCCTCTATTGACAGAGCTGTGTTTCTGTGATGGCACAATTACCTCTCTGTAGCCTATGGGACAGTGAGTGACAATATCTGCCTTACACCATGTCTCCTGCAGAATGATGACGTCAACATCTTTAAGATTTTTGTTGAACTCCAGTGCTAAACTCTTCAGTCCAAAGGTTGATGAGTTTAGGCCCTGAATGTTCCACATGCTAACTGATAGTGACTTCATGTTGCAAAAAGAAAGAATAGCAGTCAGAAATGCAGTAACTACTAACTATTATGTTGTTAAAACCTCTCTTGGGTAGGGGGCAATATTTTCACCTCTGGATAAAAAGCGTGCCCAAAGTAAACTACCTGTTACTCAGGCCCAGAAGCTAGGATATGCATATAATTAGTGGATTTGGATAGAAATCACTCTAAAGTTTCCAAAACTGTTAAAATAATGTGTGTGAGTATAATAGAACTGATATGGCAGGCGAAAACCTGAGAAAAATCCATCCAGGAAGTGGAATTATTTTCATGTGGCTGCTTTTCAACTCAATGCCTATAGAGAATCCAATGGGTTAGGAATCAGATTGCAGTTCCTCTGGCTTCCACTAGATGTCATCAGTCTTTAGACATGGTTTCAGGCTTTTATTTTGAAAAACGATGAGTAAACAGCCATTTTGGTCAGAGGACAGAGGAACTTTGCAGACCTGATTCCGCACCGTTTGTTATTTTTGGTGCAGATGTATTGGAGGAGCTATTTAATCTCACTCAATCCTACAGGGTTCTCCTGTCCTCTGACGACCTCCGCGTAGCTGCGCTGGTCCTGCTGTTGGGCCCTGTGGAGTGGARGGTGGCCAGGTCTGGGCCATGGGGCTTCCTCTCTGCTCTGGTAGAGGTGGTGGTCTGGTGAGGGGTAGTAGGATGGGCCCGGTCCGGTCTGGCTAAGCCGATGGAAGTGGTGATGATCTGGTGGTTGGTGGGGCCTGTGGGGTGCGCTGAGTGTGGTGGGGCGTTGTGGGGGCCTGGGGCTCCTTGGTGGTGCAGTGATCTAGTAGCGGTCTCTGGGTGGTCCTCTGTCCAGTGCAGCATGGGGTGTTTGTCTACCAAGTGTCACGTCCTTTAGAGACTTGGCAAACATCCCTACTGTCTGCTTCCTCAGGTGGGAGTGGTCCTGCAGATGCTCTGGGGTGATTGTTGGGTGGTGAGCAACATGCACGTTCGGGAGTATGCCACACCCTCTGATGATGTCAGCGTTGACTTTCTGAATGGTACGGAGATGAAAGTCTTTGCGGGGCAGCTGAGTGGAGATGGTGATGTAGGAGTTGGGGAACCACTCAGAGGCCCTCTCTGTTACTCTGTTGACCAGGCTGCCTACTCTCTCCTGCTCCTCTCGCAGGTTGTTGGTGCTGGGACAGGATGGGGAGTGCATCCTGTGTTTTTGGGCACCATATTTTGGACACCTTGTGGTGGGGGAAGAGTTTATCTTCTTGGATGAACTTCCCATTTGAGTCAATGAGGATGGCCACCTCAGTGGGTTTTACCAGAGAAGTGGGTTTACGGGGGGGCTGGGGTACACAGGGCCTGTGTACAAGGAGGGGTGTGTGGGGATGTGTCAACTAATTTGCCATCTCCTCCTTTACCTGCACTAGCTCTCTCCTCATGGTGACCTTAACCTCCTCAAGAGCTGTGGTACGGCTCTCTCCTCATGGTGACCTTAACCTCCTCAAGAGCTGTGGTAAGGGCTCTCTCCTCATGGTGACCTTAACCTCTCAAGAGCTGTGGCACGGCTCTCCCTCATGGTGACCTTTACCTCCTCAAGAGCTGTGGTACGGCTCTCTCCTCATGGTGACCTTAACCTCCTCAAGAGCTGTGGTACGGCTCTCTCTCTCATGGTGACCTTAACCTCCTCAAGAGCTGTGGTAACGGCTCTCTCCTCATGGTGACCTTAAACCTCCTTCAAGAGCTGTGGTAGGCTCTCTCCTCATGGTGACCTTAACCTCCTCAAGAGCCTGTGCAAGGCTCTCTCCTCATGGTGACCTTTACCTCCTCAAGAGCTGTGGTACGGCTTCTCTCCTCATGGGGACCTTAACCTCCTCAAGAGCTGTGGGTAGCGGCTCTCTCCTCATGGTGACCTAACCTCCTCAAGAGCTGGTGGTAAGGCTCTCTCTCCTCATGGTGACCTTAACCTCCTCAAGAGCTGTGGTAAGGCTCTCTCCTCATGGTGACCTTAACCTCCTCAAGAGCTGTGGTAAGGCTCTCTCGCAGCTCCTGGACAGAGTTCTTCAGCTGGGTCCTGCACTGGTTGATCTGGTCGTGTAGAAGCTCTGTGTCTGGGCTGGAGGTGGTGTAGCTGATGGGCTGCTCTTTCAGCTCAGTAACCCATACCTCTAACAGAGCCAGCCTGTCTCTCAACAGGCTGATGGTAGTGTGGTCTTGGCTCTGGTGGTTGTAGGCAGGCAGGGGGAGGATAGTCCTGCTGTTGGGGTGCCTGAGGTGAGGGGAGAGGTCGGGGTGCTGTCCTTGTCTTTTTTGCTTTCCGCTATCTTCGTTAGGGTGGGGAAGTCCTGCACAAAGAGCTGAGTGCAGCCTCACTGCCCTGGACTATGACAGTGCCGTTCTGGTACATGTTTACCGTCAGAAACCTGTTTTCCTGGTCCTTCTCGTTGTCCTCAAAAATGTGGATTTGCCTTCCCTTGCAGATGCCTTTCTTCGTGGTATAGCTGAAATGCCTGGTTCCAGCTGTATGCCAGCCAGTAGCGTGGTCTGTGTAAAATAACAGGTTTGTAACAGTCCTGTTTTGTGGTATAGCTGAAATGCCTGGTTCCAGCTGTATGCCAGGCAGTAGCGTGGTCTGTGTAAAATAACAGGTTTGTAACAGTCCTGTTTTGTGAGCAGTCGGCAAACAACGTTTCTGGGTTCTCCCTCAGAATGCGGTGTTTAAAATAGATTCTTCCTTTCTCTGATTTGATTTCTGCTAGAATGTTGCTATGGTTACCACCAGTAAACAGTTGGAGCTAGACGGTAAACTAGCTAACACATTTGAATTTGGCTAGCTAGCACGATTAAGATTGGTCTTTTAACTCACTCTCTGTCAATCTTTTCCTCCTGTGTTGATCTTCAGTTGTACAATTTGATTACCTATACATTTATTGCTAATTGAATCGTGTCAATCTCACTCTTAACAACCAGAAAGTTTTAACAAATCAGGAGCTGTTCTTCTGCATGACTTCTCTCTCTTTCAATTTTTTTTGACATTTCTCTCTCTCTCTCTCTACCTCTCTCTCTCTCTCTCTCTCTCTGTTTCTGTCTATCTCTGTTTCTCTCTCTCTCTACCTCTCTCTGTCTCTCTACCTCTCTCTCTCTCTACCGCTCTCTCTCACTTCTCCTCTCCCCTCTCTCTCTCTTCACCTCAGCTCTCCTCTCTACCGCCCTCTCTCTCCTCTCATGTCTCCCTCATCTCTCTTCTCCCTGCTCTCTCTCTCTACCTCTCTCTCCTCTCTCCCTCTCTCTCTCTCTCTCTACCTTTCTCTCTCTCTCTCTACCTCTCTCTCTCTACCGCCCTCTCTCTCTCTTCTTCTCTCTACCTCTCTCTCTCTACCTCTCTCTCTCTCTGCCTCTCTCTCTCTTTCTCCTCTCTCTCTCTCTCTCTCTTCTCCTTCTGACCTCTCTCTCTCTCTACCTCTCTACTCTTCTCTCTGTCCTCTCTCTCTCTTCTCCTCTTACCTCCTCTCTCTACCTCTCTCTACCTCCTACTTCTCTCTCTACCTCTCTCTCTTTGTCTGTCTCTATTCTCCTCTCTACCTTCTCTCTCTCTCTACCTCTCTCTACATTTACCTCTCGCTCTCTACTTCTCTCTCTTGCTCTCTCATCTCTCTCTCTACCTCTCTCTCTCTTTTCTCTCCTCTCTTCTCTCTCTCTCTCATTCTCTCTCTCTCTCGCTGTCTCTCTTCTCCTCTCTCCTCCTCTCCTCTCTCTCTCTTCTCTCTCTTTCTCTTCTTCTTTCTCTTCTCCTCTCTCTCTCCCTCTCTCCTCTCCTCTCCTCTCCCTCTCTCTCTCTCTCCCCTCTCTCTCTCGCTTTCTCCTCTCTCTCTTCTCATCTCCTCTCTCTCCTCCTCTCCTCTCTCCTCCCTCTCCTCCTCTCCTCTCTCTCTCTCTCTTCTCCTCTCTCTCTCTCTTCTCCTCTCTCTTTCTCTTCCTCTCTCTCACTCTCTCCTCTCCGCTTTCTCTCTCTCCTCTCCCTCTCTCTCTCCCTCCTCTCCTCTCTCTCTCCTCCTCTCCCTCACCCTCTCTCTCTCCTCTCCTATCCCCTCTCCTCTCCTCCTCCACTCCTCCTCTCTTAGATTTCCACTGCAAACTGTTTTTTTTACATTGTACCCTACTGAACAGAACCCAGCCTCCTCCCCCCAGTTGAACAGTAAAAACGAGCCCTTATAAAGCGCCTGTAACTTTGTGTTTTCATTTGCATTACAACAATTAAGTGAAGGAAGGCGGTTACGCCGCATCGGACACCATTGTAAATGAATTAAATGATCATCTGAATTACACCGAGAGTGTACAAATGACTGAGTCCCTATATACTATATAGTATGCCAATTGGGACTCAGCCCAAATGATTGTATTTGCTTTCTCCTTCCCCTTAGAAAACCTGCTATAAGACTGTTATACCGTCTGCACACTCCAGGCAGTACACGCATCATCCCAATGTAAAAGTCCTTTTCAAACATAAACAATGTTAACACAATATATCATTTAATTGATACAAATCATTACTACTACTAACACAATACATAATTATAGATACAAATCATTACTATACTAACACAATATATCATTTAATAGATACAAATCATTACTACTACTAACACAAATATATCATTTAATAGATACAATCATTACTACTACTAACAACAAATATATCATGTAATAGATACAAATCATTACTACTACTAACACAATATATCATTTAATAATACAAATCATATACTATACTAAACAATATATCATGTTAATATATACAAATCATTAACTCACTTACTAACACAATACATAATTTAATAGATACAAATCATACTACTACTAACACAATATATCATTTAATATATACAAATCATTTACTACTACTAACACAATATATCATTTAATATATACAAATCATTACTACTACTAAACACACATATATCATTTAATAGATACAAAATCATTACTACTACTAACACATATATATCATTTAATAGATACAAAGATCATTACTACTACTAACACAATATATTCATTTATAAGATACAATCATTACCTACTACTAACACAATATATCATGTAATAGATACAAATCATTACTACTACTAACACAAGCAGAAACCCAACATTACACCACACACTCACCCCTTTAGCAGTAATCCACCTCACAAAAAGAAAAGAGAGTAGCATTACCAAGAATAGAATGTTGCGCATATTAGCATCAAGTTGACCATGTCAACGTGATGTTCAACTGAACATGAGGCGGACAATGAGAAAATGAAACTGAGAATCCACTGTGTGTCTTCAGAGATCGGATGGAACGGTGATTTGGTTGTGTGTGTGTGTGTGTGTGTGTGTGTGTTGTGTGTGTGTGTGTGTGTGTGTGTGTGTGTGTGTGTGTTGTGTGTGTGTGTGTGTGTGTTGTGTGTTGTGTGTGTGTGTGTGTGTGTGTGTGTGTGTGTGTGTGTGTGTGTCGTGCTGTGCGTGGAGGAGAACTGTTGGCCTCCTAACCTTCATTAGCCACCCCTGGCTGGTGTTTCAGGAAGAGACAAAGCATGTCGCCTGATAGCGGCTGGCTAGCCACAGAGGGGATGACCAAGACAAATTGCTGCCTGGAAAGACTGATAAGATCGTTATTAGAAACTCTCTGTTATCTGTACCAATGAGAGGAGAGAGAAAGGGGGGACGGAGAGGAGAGGGAAAGAGGGGAGAGAGAAAAGGAGAGGAGGAGAGGAGAGGGAAGAGGGAGAGAGAAAGGGAGGAGGAGAGGAGAGGGGAAGAGGGACGAGAGAAAGGGGGAGGAGGAGAGGAGAGGGGAAAGAGGGAGAGAGAAAGGGGAGGAAGGAGAGGAGCAGGGGAAGAGGAGAGAGAAGAGGAGGAGGAGAGGAGAGGGGAGAGAGAGAGAGAAAGGGAGGAGGAAGAGAGGGGAAGAGAGAGAAGGAGGAGGAGAGAGGAGAGAGAGAAAGGGAGCAGGAGAGAGAGGGGAAGAGAGGAAGGGAGGAGGAAGGAGAGGGGAAGAGAGAGAGAGAAGAGAGGAGAGAGTACACTTTTAAGTAGCCTACCAATGGAAGTTCATGCTGTTCAGTTCCATAGCCAGGTCACCCATGATACAAGTCAGTATTTTGATTCCAAAGTTCGAGTCCAGCGATAGAAAGTTATTTTTGAGATGTTTGTTTTAAGCCTATCCAAACCATAACCCTTACCTAAACTTAACCTTAAACACTTAGAAATTTGGTGTTTGGACAACGTCTAAATTTGATGTTTGAGAAACATGGATGTATGTCTAATTCTGAAGTGAGAGTGCGAGAGCTTGTTGTCCATAGCATGGTGAGATGACAGTGAAATATGTTGGCTGTTTGCCCAACCAGATGAGTTTCAAAATGGCTGATATAACTGCCCAAGTAATAGTTTACCAAACTGTTGAGGAGAGAAGACAGTGATGGAAGACATGAGAGGGAAAAGAGGAGTGGAGGGCAGAGAGTAAGCGGAGGAAGGAAAGATGGAGAAAGAGGAGAGAGTGAATGGAAAGAGGAAAGAGCAAACGAAGACAGAAGAAAGAGGGAGTGGAGGAAGTAAAGGATGACCTGAGAAGGAAAGGCAGAGCAGGTTTAGAAACAGAAAAAGAAAGCTAGGATGAGACTAGAAAAAGAAAGCTAGGATGAGACTAGAAAGAGAAAGCTAGGGATGAGACTGGAAAAGAAGCTAGGGATGAGACTAGAAAGAGAAAGCTAGGATGAGACTAGAAAGAGAAAGCTAGGGATGAGGACTGGAAAGAGAAAGCTAGGGATGAGACTAGAAAGAGAAAGCTAGGGATGAGACTAGAAGAGAAAGCTAGGAATGAGACTAGAAAGAAAAGCTAGGGATGAGAATCGAAAGAGAAACTAGGAATGAGACAGAAAGAGAAAAGCTATGGATGAGACTAGAAAGAGAAAGCTAGGATGAGACTGGAAAGAGAAAAGCTAAGGGATGAGACTAGAAAGAGAAAGCTAGGATGAGACTGAAAGAGAAAGCTAAGGATGAGACTAGAAAGAGAAAGCTAGGATGAGACTAGAAAGAGAAACGCTAGGATGAGCTAGAAGAGAAACTAGGATAGATAGAAAGAGAAAGCTAGGGATGAGACTAGAAAGAGAAAGCTAGGATGAGACTAGAAAGAGAAAGCTATGGATGAGACTAGAAAGAGAAAGCTAGGGATGAGACTAGAAAGAGAAAGCTTAGGGATGAGACTGGAAAGAGAAAGCTAGGATGAGACTAGAAAGAGAGAAAGCTAGGGATGAGACTAGAAAGAGAAAGCTAGGATGAGACTGAGAAAGTAGAACCTAGGGATGACACTAGATAGAGAAAGCTAGGATGAGACTGGAAAGAGAAAGCTAGGGATGAGACTGGAAAGAGAAAGCTAGGGAAGAGACTAGAAATAGAAAGCTAGGGATGAGACTAGAAAGAGAAAGCTAGGGATGAGACTAGAAGAGAAAGCTAGGGATGAGACTGAAAGAGAAAAGCTAGGATGAGACTAGAAAGTGGTATATTACAAGACGGAAGAAACTGACGAAAGACAGAATCAGTTAGTGAAGAGTGAAAACTGTAGCTAAAATCGAGAAGAGGAGCCAAAGGAAAAAAGACAACAATAGACTATGGAAAAGTAGAGATGCCTAATAAGTTGTAGAAAATGTATTCGAGAAAAGAGAAGAGAGGATGATTTTAAGAAGAGGAAGTGTGCATGAAGAGTTACTTAGAGAAAATGGACTAAAAAGGCTATGGAAAGAGAGAGAAACGACAACGGCTTAGTCTCCAACCCAAATGGCACCCTTTCCAAATATAGTGCACTACTTGTCCCAAAGCCCTATGGCCCCGGGGGAAAAGTAGTGCACTATAAAGGAACATGGTGCGATTTAGGACAAATCAGAGTGGGCTAAAAGATTAGATAGTTCACTAGGAGAGAAGAAAATCAGTCAGAGAATACCTTTTACAATATGAGGAGGAAGAGATATTAAGAGAGGATAGAATGAGTCAGGAACCATAGTCCGGAACCATAGTCGGGAACCATAGTCCGGAACCATAGCGGGAACCATAGACGGGAACCATAACCGGAACATAGATGGGAACCATAGCTCTGAAGACTCCACTAGGGGCATGGGGAAGAAACACCATCTGTGTGCATGTGTTGTACACTCCAGTGTGAACGACTGTATTGACCTCATCACTGTCACAGATATACCACAGATCTTCTAACAGCACATCTCACTGTATTCCTCTTGATTAACTAATCATTAGCCATCTCGCTTGCTCAGCTCAAGTCACATGTTTAGAGGGAATGCTACACACACACACACACACACACACACACACACACACACACACACACACACACACACACAAACACACACACACACACACACACACACACACACCACACACACACACACACACACACACACACACACACACACACACACACACACACACACACACTGTATAATATCTAATGGTTAATTAATAAGCCATTGCCCTCGTGCAGAGGAATCACAATGTTATGGCTAATGTTATGCTTACCGTCAGTCTGAAATTGGATCAGTTGGTTTTGATTTCTCTTACATTAATTGATAATTAGTTAATTATGAGAGCACAGTTTATTCAGTGATAATTGTACTTTTTGTTAATCTTCAGCAAAACATCCCTGGCTTGCAAAACTCTGAGGACATGGTGAAGGCAAGCTGAAACAGATCCTTCAAGAAAAACTTTCAAGACTAATAAAGTTAAGGGGACAAATTCGAATAAACAAGTTCAGGAAAAAAACTTGCCTTTCCTGTTGGATTCCCCACAAACATTGAATAGTCTGACAGGCAAGCCGATTCCCTCACACACTCTGGTCACCACGTCAGGCTAATGCAGACAGTAGAGAGCCCTTCAGGAGAGATTAGAGTTCTCTGGTCGCCATGAAGTTAGAGATGATGGATGTGATTAATAAATCTGTCGTCGCCATGACGCCCTCTGAGCTGCTGAGAACAGACCAAACTATTTAACAGAGAGAGAAAGAGGGGAGGGGGAGAGAGAGACAGAGAGAAAGCGAGAGAGACAGAGAGGGGGAGAGGGATAAAAAGAGAAAGAAAGAGGCTTTATTGTTGATTTGTTTCACTGTGACTGTCATCTGTCTTGTGATGTGTTGACATGTGTGTGACAAATCCATCTCAGCTCTTCATGTTTACATGCACTGTGCTTGACCTTGTCATCATTAATAACATGACTATTATGTATGTCCCAAATGGCACCCCATTCCAATCCATTCCAATTCCCTATATAGTGCACTACTTTTGACTAGAAAGCACCCTATTCCCTAMATAGTGCACTACTTTTGACTCAAAAGCAAGACGTAGTGTGCTATATAGTGATTACGGTGCCATTTGGGATGCCCAACTATGTCAAACATGATGATGACGTCCTATGTAACGCCAAAATGGCAAAGCTAAAGTAGCAGTGTCTTGTTGTCCAGCGAAAGCTAAAACATTTTTCTCAGATATTTACTTAAGTAATTCACTTTTGAGTGCTTTGTTGAAGGATACGGACAATTCCCAAAGGACATTTATTCTGTTCGTTATTTTTTCTTATGCACACTCTGTCTATCAAGACTATAACAGTGAATCAACTACAGCTTCAGATGTGGAAGTCAAATGTAAAAATGCTGCACTCTTTTAGCTAGGACACATTACTCTCCTTTCTCTTTGTCTTTTCACAGTTAATCTGTTAATGGAAGAGTGTGTGCAGAGTAAAACCTTGAAACCTGGGGCCGTATGAAGCATCTCAGAGGAGGAGTCCCCCTGTCCATGTAATCTTATTCATTCTAATTAAAGGCACTCCTACTCTGAGATGCTTGATACATATGTCCCCTGGTGTCTGTTCTATTTGTTCTGTTCTGTTCTATCGATAAAGATGGCGCCGGAGGAGATGGCCGCCGGTTTACGGTCTCCTAACCAATTGTGCTGTTATGTGGTTTTTTTCGCGATATTTGTACATTATTTTGTACATAATGTTTCTGCAACCGTATCTTACGGCAGAAAAGAGCTTCTGGATATCAGGACAGTGATCATTCACCTCGGATTAGACAAAGATTTTTTCAACAACAAGCAGGACTCACACGATATTCTCCAAACACCCCACAGGGCAGACATCCCAATTATTCGCAAAAGAAAGCGACGCAGTGTCACGCCCTGACCTTAGAGATCCTTTTTATGTCTCTATTTGGTTTGGTCAGGGTGTGATTTGGGGTGGGTATTCTATGTTCTTTAGTTCTATTATTTGTATTTCTATGTTTTGGCCGGGTAGGGTTCTCAATCAGGGACAGCTGTCTATCGTTGTCTCTGATTGAGAACCATACTTAGGTAGCCCTTTTTCCCACCTGTCTTTGTGGGAGGTTAACTTTGTTTGTGGCACATAGCCCTTTAGCTTCACGGTTGTTTTGGATTGTTTATTGTTTTTTTTGGCGTCATAATAAATAAAGGATTATGTACGCTCACCACGCTGCACCTTGGTTCACTTCTTTCAACGGCCGTGACACGCAGAGGACGAAGAGCCGGATGCCTCGTCCGGACTCACAGAAGGCGAGTAGGAAAGCTGCCGTTACCGTCAATATTACTCGCCAACGTGCAATCATTGGACAATAAACTAGACGAGGTACGATCACGAATATCCTACCAACGGGACATCAGAAACTGTAATATCCTATGTTTCACGGAATCGTGGCTGAAGGACGACATGAATATTCAGCTAGCGGGATATACGCTGCACTGGCAGGATAGAACAGCACACTCCGGTAAGACGAGGGGGGGCGGTCTGTGCATATTTGTAAACAACAGCTGGTGCACGATATCTAAGGAAGTCTCTAGATTTTGCTCGCCTGAAGTAGAGTATATTGTGATAAAWTGCAGGCCACACTACTTGCCTAGATAGTTCTCAGCTATACTTTTCGTGGCTGTTTATTTACCACCACACACAGATGCTGGCACTAAGACCGCACTCAGTCAGCTGTATAAGGAAATAAGCAAACAGGAAACCACTCACCCAGAGGCGGCGCTCCTAGTGGCCGGAGACTTTAATGCAGGGAAACTTAAATCAGTTCTACCAAATTTCTATCAACATGTTAAATGTGCAACCAGAGGGAAAAAAATTCTAGATTACCTGTACTCCACACACAGAGATGCGCACAAAGCTTGCCCTCCATTTGGTAAATCCGACCACAACTCTATCCTCCTGATTCCTGCTTACAAGCAAAAATTTAAGCAGGAAGCACCAGTGACTATAAAAAAGTGATCAGATGAAGCAGATGCTAAACTACAGGACTGTTTGCTATCACAGACTGGAACATGTTCCGGGATTCTTCCGATGACATTGAGGCATACACCACATCAGTCACTGGCTTTATCAATAGGTGCATTGARKAAGTCGTCCCCACAGTGACTGTACGTACATACCCCAATCAGAAGCCATGGATTACAGGCAACATTCGCACTGGACTCTAACCCGGAAGATTACAAGAAATCCTGTTATGCCCTGCGACGAACCATCAAACAGGCAAAGCGTCAATACAGGGCTAAGATTGAATCATACTACACCGGCTCCAACGCTCGTCGGATGTGGAGGGGCTTGCAAACTTTTACAGACTACAAAGGGAAGCACAGCCGCGAGCTGCCAAGTGACACGAGCCTACCAGACGAGCTAAATCACTTCTATGCAAGCAACACTGAGGCATGCATGAGAGCAAGCAACACTGAGGCATGCATGAGAGCATCAGTTGTTCCGGACGACTGTGTGATCACGCTCTCCGTAGCCGACGTGAGTAAGACCTTTAACTTCTCTAGGATAGGTGGGACAGTAGCGTCCCACTTGGCCAAAATCCAGAAAAAATGTAGCGCTCCAAATTCAAATATATTACTATAAAAATCAATCTTTCATGAAATCACACATGAAAGACATCAAATTAAAGCTGCACATGTTGTGAATCCAGCCAACATGTCTGATTTCAAAAAGGATTTACGGCGAAAGCACACCAAACAATTATGTTAGCTCAGTACATAGCCACAGAAAAACACAGCCATTTTCCCAGCAAAATATAGTAGTAACAAAAAGCAGAAATAGAGATAAAATTAATCACTAACCTTTGAACATCTTCATCAGATGACACTCATATGACATCATGTTACACAATACATTTATGTTTTGTTCGATAATGTGCATATTTATATCCACAAATCTCGGTTTACWTTGGTGCCATGTTCAGAAATGCCTCCAAAATATCCGGAGTAATTACAGAGAGCCACGTCAAATAACAGAAATACTCATCATAAACTTTGATGAAAGATACATGTTTTACATATAATTAAAGATACACTTGTTCTTAATGCAACCGCTGTGTCAGATTTTAAAACAACTTTACGTAAAAAGCACACCATGCAATAATCTGAGACGGCGCTCAGATTGAACAACATTTCTCCGCCATGTTGGAGTTATTACATCATATTACATCAAATTACATCATAAATATTCCCTTACCTTTGATTATCTTCATCAGAATGCAGTGCCAGGAATCCTAGTTCCACAATAAATCGTTGTTTTGTTCGATAATGTCCATTACTTATGTCCAATTAGCTAATTTTGCTAGCATGTGTAGTACACATGTCCAAACGCTCGCGCAGATGCAGGCAAACGTCGGACGAAAACTTCAAAAAGTTATATTACAAGTCGAATAAACTGGTCAAACTTAGTAGAGAATCAATCTTCAGGAGGTTGTTATCATATATATCCAATAACGTTCCAGCCGGAGCATTCTTTTCAGTCTCTATAAGTAATGGAACGCATGACGATATCATGAGGAAAGTGCGTGACCAAGAACTGGCACTCTGCCAGACCACTGACTCAAACACCTCCCATCCGGTCACACAACACAGCATAAGCTTCATTCCACGTTCTACTGACTGTTGACATCTAGTGGAAGGCGTAGTAAGTGAAAACAGATCCATATATTACAGGGAATTGAATAGGCGATGACTTTAACATCGACCACTCTCAGAATTCTCACTTCCTGTTTGGATTTTTTCTCAGGTTTTTGCCTGCCTTATGAGTTATTTTATACTCACAGACATCATTCAAACAGTTTTAGAAACTTCAGAGTGTTTTCTATCCAATAGTAATAATAATATGCATATATTAGCATCTGGGACAGAGTAGGAGGCAGTTCACTATGGGCACGCAATTTATCCAAAAGTGAAAATGCTGCCCCCTATATCAAAGATGTTAAACAGGTCAACATACACAAGGCTGCGGGGGCCAGACGGATTACCAGGATGTGTGCTCCGGGCATGTGCTGACCAACGGGCAGGTGTCTTCACTGACATTTTCAACATGTCCTTGATTAAGTCTGTAAAACCAACATGTTTCAAGCAGACCACCATAGTCCCTGTGCCCAAGAACACAAAGGCAACCTGCTTAAATGACTACAGACCCGTAGCACTCATGTCCATAGCCATGAAGTGCTTTGAAAGGCTGGTAATGGCTCACATCAACACCATTATCCCAGAAACCCTAGACCCACTCCAATTTGCATACCGCCCAAACAGATCCACAGATGATGTAATCTCTATTGCACTCCACACTGCCCTTTCCCACCTGGACAAAAGGAACACCTATGTGAGAATGCTATTCATTGACTACAGCTCAGCGTTCAACACCATAGTACCCTCGAAGCTCATCACTAAGCTAAGGAACCTGGGACTAAACACCTCCCTCTGCAACTGGATCCTGGACTTCCTGACGGGCCGCCCACAGGTGGTGAGGGTAGGTAGCAACACATCTGCCACACTGATCCTCAACACTGGAGCTCCCCAGGGGTGCGTGCTCAGTCCCCTCCTGTACTCCCTGTTCACCCACGACTGCATGGCCAGGCACGACTCCAACACAATCATTAAGTTTGCAGACGACACAACAGTGGTAGAACTGATCACCGACAACAACGAGACAGCCTATAGGGAGGAGGTCAGACCTGGCCGGGTGGTGCCAGAATAACAACCTATCCCTCAACGTAACCAAGACTAAGGAGATTATTTTGGACTACAGGAAAAGGAGCACAGAGTACGTCCCCATTCTCATCAACGGGGCTGTAGTGGAGCAGGTTGACAGCTTCAAATTCCTTGGTGTCCACATCAACAACAAACTAGAATGDTCCAAACACACCAAGACAGTCGTGAAGAGGGCACGACAAAGCCTATTCCCTCTCAGGAAACTAAAAAGATTTGGCATGGGTCCTGAGATCCTCAAAAGGTTATACAGCTGCAACATCGAGAACATCCTGACCGGTTGCATCACTGCCTGGTATGGCAATTGCTCGGCCTCCGACCGCAAGGCACTACAGAGGGTAGTGCGTACGGCCCAGTGCATCACTGGGGCTTAGCTGCCTGCCATCCAGGACCTCTACACCAGGCGGTGTCAGAGGAAGGCCCTAAAAAAATTGTCAAAGACCCCAGCCACTCCAGTCATAGACTGTTCTCTCTACTACCGCATGGCAAGCGGTACCGGAGTGCCAAGTCTAGGACAAAAAGGCTTCTCAACAGTTTTTACCCCCAAGCCATAAGACTCCTGAACAGGTAACCAAATGGTTACCCGGACTATTTGCATTGTGTGCACCCCCCAACCCCTCTTTTACGCTGCTGCTACTCTCTGTTCATCATATATGCATAGTCACTTTACCCATACTTACATGTACATACTACCTCAATAAGCCTGACTAACCGGCATCTGTATAGTAGCCTTGCTACTCTTATTTTCAATGTCTTTTTACTGTTGTTTTATTTCTTTACTTACCTACACACACACACCACACAACACACAACACACAACCACACACACACACACACACACACACACACACACACACACACACACACACACAACACACACACACCACACACACACACACACACACACCACACACAATACTTTTCACACTATTGGTTAGAGCCTGTAGTAAGCATTTCACTGTAAGGTGAACCTGTTGTATTTCACCTGTTGTATTCGGCGCACGTGACACGTGATTTCATTTCATTTCATTTTCCTCAGTTCAAATCACTATGGATGTGTCCCAAATGGCACCCTATTCCCTACAAAGTACACTACTATTGACCAGGGCCCATAGGGCTAGAAAGCAGCAGTGCATTGACAGTTCACATCACTATGTTCACATCCCTACATGAGGACCATAGGGACCCTGGTCAGCGCAGCACTAGACTGCGGTGCGCCCTACCATGCCTCCTTCGCACTCTTCAAATCATTTTGTCTGATGAATGGATGCATGCTGGTAATTTTGTGTAAATCAGCTGGAGGTCAGCGATCAGTCACACACCTGGTGAAGCAGAATAGACAGCCTTGTTAACACACCTGGTAAAGCAGAAAAGACAGCCTCGTTAACACACTGGTGAGCAGAATAAACAGCCTTGTTAACACACCTGGTGAAGCAGAATAGACAGCCTCGTTAACACACCTGGTGAAGCAGAATAGACAGCCTCGTTAACACACCTGGTGAAGCAGAATAGACAGCCTCGTTAACACACCTGGTGAAGCCGAATAGACAGCCTCGTTAACACACCTGGTGAAGCAGATAGACAGCCTCGTTAACACCTGGTGAAGCAGAATAGACAGCCTCGTTAGCACACCTGGTGAAGCAGAATAGACAACCTCGTTAACCATGTCATTGTTTTAGCTTTTGATCTTAGCTGTCAGCAGCGGTTTTGTTTTGGAAGCATGTGCGTGTGCGCGTGTGTGTGTGCGTGTGTGCGTGCGTGCGTGTGTGTGTGTGTGTGTGTGCGGCGTGCGTGCGTGCGTGTGTGTGTGTATTTGTGTGTGTGTGTGTGAATTACGTTACTTTTCTGTTTTAGCCGAAGTGAAATGTTGTTTTAGAAATTTAATGGAGAAGTGTAATTTCATGAAAAACAGAGTTAATTTGTGTCAGAAATGATGGAGCAGAAGGGTTCATGATTCCTCTACTGAGTTATTGTTCTACTGTTTGGTTATGATGTGTTTTGAAATGGACAGATAGAATATGACCTCCTGATACATAGCTAAATCATTTGACTGCAGTATTGAGATGAGACACAGCTTGTTGGGATGAGAAATGAACAGGGATGTTTAGATTAGCTATATTACCAGGTATGATGAGCTCTGCCTCCTGCACGCACGCACTTCTCTCTAGTGACTGAGGAGAATCCGACGCAAAGCATCCATTACAGAGCTGTAGAAAGGCAGAAAACTGAGATAAGGATGAACAAACGTAAACAGATTGTACATAAACAACTTGTCTGTGGGAGTAAAGACTTAAACATTGATTCAGAACTCTTGACAGTGTTCTAGTGTTCTAGTGTTCTACTGTTCTAGTGTTCTTCTACTCTCGTCTTGACCTACAACATTTAGAACAATATCAGGCCCAATCTGTTTGGTCACTCTTCCTTTCAAGTCTCTCTATTGTATCGCCATGGCAGCATGGCCCTCCAACGGAACTCTAGGAGGTTTGAAACAGTTGTCTCTGTGGCGATATAAACCGAAGTCGACGTGAGCTGCTGCTGCTGTACGGGGAGGGAAACGGACGTCCCGGGTCCTCCTGGCTCAGAATGTAGGCCAGTGGGTGAGCGGGAGGGACAGCCACGTAGCGCCATCCCCCTACACACGGGAAAATAGTCCTAACCGTTGGCGCTAGTTTGAAGTAGCGTGATACACCCTCTGTCTCCATGGTGACAAGTTAATATTTTACAGAACTATTAGAAATTACAAGAGCCTGAGGCCACAAAGAGACACAGCCCTTTATTTCTGTATTTGTTTTTCCATGTTCAACTATTCACTCCCTCGCTTGCTCTCTCCATCACAGGGACTTGAAATAACTGCTGGCCTCATTATCCAGGGCTACATCCCAAATGGTACCCTATTTTCTATGTAGTGCACTACTTCTGACCAAGGCCCCTAAAAATGGAGGGAATACTCTTGACAATGAACGGGTTGCTTCCCCCGTGTTAGTTTACCAGCATGTGCTGAAAGAGAAGTGCAGGCCTATCGACCTGTATTAATTCTAAATCACTTACACAGCATTTCCATCAGCTATACCTTGACTGTTAAAGGCAAGACCAGCGTAGATCGTTCATCGTTGGAGGACCTTATTGTCTGCGCTTTCCATTTAATAACTGATAACAATCATTTGAAATATACCGGCAGACTGTAATTATCAGTATACAGTTTTCTTTTATCGCTTTGGTACTATTTTTCACAAGTATGTGGAAAAATGTCACAACTCTTAGTACAAAACTAAAAACAGATCATCAAAAAGGCTGTTTTTTCACAACTCTAAGCACATTTTCAACTGACTAAGTACAATACACAAAATCACACAGCAACTTCTTCATCAAACCTAAACAGTGTTTCATCTAGAAAAACCTTTCATATAAAGTCATTGTCTTTCACAATGCGATGCTCCCAATACTTTCCATATGATGCTCTTCTCATTAGTTTCAATACATTTGACCATCACTTAATCCAACTGGGCTTAATGGTTAATCATTTAACCGTTTGGTAAACCTAGAGATGTTCAACTGGTTTGTCTACTATATATGGATTTTGAGAACTGCAGAAATAAGATGTGTGTGTAAAGTAGAAACATCTAGATGACATGTATGATGCATGATAACCATACATAATGACTAGTGGTTACTGCTAACTGACTTCACATACTGTAGTGGAACCACAATTGGTCACCATATAAAAGGGTGTGTGTGAACAATTACGCTGTCTTTCAACATGGAGCAGATAGACAGAAAGGGAGAGGAAGAAAATGCTCATGGACAAGGAGCCTGTCAGATAGGTGGGCAGGGCCCCCGTCAAAGAGGTCAAAGAGGTGGCCATGGGCCCCGTCAGAGAGGTGGACATCAGAGAGAGGGAGGCAGACGGTAGGTAACTGTTGTGTCTGATGAAGTCTGGTCCATCGTCGTTGACCATGTGGTAAACAGAGGCCTTACCATGGCAGAGGCTGCCAGATTAGTTCACCCCAATCTGAAAACATCAACTGTCAATTCGGTCTGCAGGATAAGCACTATGCTTTACCATTACAGGGTGGCAGGTAGCCTAGTGGTTAGAGGTTTGGGCCAGTAACCGAAAGGTTGCTAGATCAAATCCATGAGCTGACAAGGTAAGAATCTGTCATTCTGCCCCTGAACAAGGCAGTTAACCCACTGTTCCTAGGCTGTCATTGTAAATAAGAATTTATTCTTAACTGACGTGCCTAGTTAAATAAAAGTAAAATAATAAATACATTTACAGTAAATGACATATTCTAATTTTGTTCAGCCTGGAGGTGGAAGGTGTACAATCGCCATCCCCGTGAGCGTGTCACCCTCCTCCTGGCCATGGATGATGCATTGATGATGACATCAATGCAGACCAATGTCAAGCTTGGATCTGTAACGCCAAATGTTTTTTCCCACGGTGCATGAACAATGAGGACATTCACGGTGATGTGGATGAGAATTTATGGCCAAATGCTCAAGACAGACTTGATGCAAATGAATGCTAAACGTCGTTTCATGTTCATTCATTTCATTTGTTTCATCTCATTTCTTACATTGAATTATAGACAGTACATCAATGTTGCAATTATATCAGGAATGTTTTTTTTGCATGAATGATTGTAGAGGATGTCTTCATTGATCACACTTTTGATTACACATTGGAGAGATATTATGAAAATGATAGATTTTCTGCCAATTGTGTTGGATAATGTAAGTATAGTGCCTAATGTGAAAAGTGTGTAATCTACTGTAATTTACAGTACTGTAGCATATTACCTTCAKCACTTCTACGGGCGATTTGAAACACATCTTGCATTGTTTGCTATTAGATTAACTGGTAGTTAAAACGACTCAATTGAAAGATATCAAGTTGCGTTTTGGAGATTAAACCAATGTACTCATTACATTTACCAATAAACTTAGATTTGAATCAATGATTGTGTAGTGAGAGATGCTTACAATCCAAATCAATGCACACTGACAGGTTTTTAACAAAAGACTGGCTGTGTGACCAGTTTGGAGTTTTGTACCAAGAGTTGTGAAAATGTACCACATACTTGTGAAAACAGTACCAAAGCGATAAACAAAAACTCGAATATGATTTTACTGTGGGTGATGAAGTGTGTCTCTCTCTCTCTCTCTCTCTCTCTCTCTCTCTCTCTCTCTCTCTCTCTCTCTCTCTCTCTCTCTCTCTCTCTCTCTCTCTCTCTCTCTCTACGCTCTCGCCTGCTCTCGCTCTCGCTCTCGCTCATCGCTGCTCGCTCTCGCATCTCGGCTCTGTGTCTCTGGTGGCTCTTGGTTCTCTCTCTGTGTCGCTTCCTGTGTCGCTCTCTGTCTCCCTCCTCGCCCTCTCTCTGTCTCTGTCTCTGTCACTCTTCACTCTCTCATCTCCTCACGTCTCTTCTCTCTCTCACTCTCTTCTCTCTCTCTCTCTCTCTCATCTCTTCCTGTCCTTCTGTTCCCTCTGTCCCTCTCTGCCTCCTCTAGCTCTCTCTCTGTTCTCTCTCGTTCTCTTCTCTCTGTGTCTCTCTTTGTGTCTCTTCATGTGTCTTCTCGCTGTGTTTCACTCTGTGTCTCTCATCTGATCTGTGATGTGTCTC
>NW_019942863.1:284821-294064 GCF_002910315.2 Salvelinus sp. IW2-2015 | reverse complement strand
GATGGTATTGTTTGTTCTAGTAGCCTAGAACCCTTGGGTTCATACATTACCTTATCATAGGATAGAAGATATATGCAGGCTAAATACATTACCTTATCATAGGATAGGAAGAGATATGCAGCTAACACCACTGCCTATCCATAGGATAGGAAGAGATATGCAGGCTAACACACTACCTTATCATAGGGAGGAAGAGATATGCAGCTAACACACTCCGTTATCATAGGATAGGAAGAGATATTGCAGGCTAAACACCACACGCCTATCTAGATAGGAAGAGATTATGCAGGCTACACACTGCCTTATCATGGATAGGAAGAGATATGCAGGCTAACACCACTGCCTTATCATAGGATAGGAGAGAGTATACAGGCTAACACACTGCCTTTACCATAGGATAGGAAGAATATGCAGGCTAACACACACACTGCCTTATCATAGGATAGGAAGAGATATGCAGGCTAACACACTGCCTTATCATAGGATAGGAAGAGATATGCAGGCTAACACACTGCCTTACCATAGGATAGGAAGAGGTATGCAGGCTAATACATTACCTTATCATTGGATAGGAAGAGATATGCAGGCTAACACAATGCCTTATCATTGGATAGGAAGAGAGATACAGGTTAATACACTACCTTATCACTGGATAGGAAGATATATGCAGGCTAATACTGTCCCACCCTGATCTGTTTCACCTGTCTTGTGCTTGTCTCCACCCCCCTCCAGGTGTAACCCATTTTCTCCATTATCCCCTGTGCATTTATACCTGTGTTCTCTGTTTGTCTGTTGCCAGTTTGTCTTGTCTCGTCAAGCCTGCCAGCGTGTTTTATACCGTACTCCTGTTGTCTCTAGTCCCTGTTTTCTAGTTCTTCTGGTTTTGTCCATTCTGCCTCCCCTGACCCTGACCCTGCCTGCCATTCTGTACCTTTCTGACTCTGCTCTGGATTACGGACCTCTAACTGCCACTGACCTGTCTTTTGCCTGCCCCCTGTTTGGTCAATAAACATCTGTGATTCGAACTGTCTGCATCTGGGTCGTATCCTGAGTCGTGATAGTACGAACTGGCATGACTGACCCAGCAGGCTCGGACCAGCTCCGCAATGTCGTCTCTTCCCAAGGAACCTTGGGAAAAGCCCCGGACCTCTCCTCCGTTCCCATAGAATACCAGGACCTCCGGGAGGTTTTCAGCAAGGCCTGTGCCACCTCGCTTCCGCCGCATCGGCCCTATGACTGTGCCATCGACTTTCTCCCAGGCACTACACCGCCTCGGGGGGCGGCTTTATTCCCTGTCGGGTCCGGAGACCAAGGCGATGGAGACGTACATTGAGGATGGAGACGTACATTGAGGACTTCCTGGCTGTAGGGGGTATCCATTCTTCTGCCTCCCCCGCCGGTGCCCGTGTATCGACTACCGGGGCCTGAATGACATCACGGTTAACGTTACCCGCTTCCACTCATCGCCTCAGCTTTCGAGCCTCTCCAGGGGGCTACCATCTTCTCCAAGTTGGACCTCCGGAATGCCTACCATCTGGTACGGATACAGGAAAGGGATGAGTGGAAGTGCGCCTTTAACACGGCTATGTGTGAATACCTGGTGATACCATTTTGGACTGATCAACGCTTCTGCTGTGTTCCAGGCCCTGGTTAACGACGTTCTCCGTGACATGTTGAMCTGGTTCATGTTAGTGTACCTTGATGACATCCTCGTTTTTTCCCGTTTGGCTCAAGAACACGTCCTCCATGTCTGRCAAGTCCTCCAGCGTCTTCTGGAGAACCAGCTGTTCGTCAAGGTGGAGAAATGTGAATTCCATCGCTCCACCATCTCCTTCCTTGGATACATCATAGCTGCAGGCAACATACAGATGGATCCTGGAAAGGTGAAAGCGGTGGTGGATTGGCTGCAACCAACCTCCAGAGTGCAACGCTTCCTAGGGTTCGCCAATTTCTACCGCCCGATTCATCTGGAGTCACAGCACCCTGGCATCCCCCTTTCGGCACTCACTTCTTCTAAGGTCCCGTTCAAATGGTCTCCAGCTGTAGACCTCAAGCACCAATTCACTACTGCCCCATCCTAATCCATCGGGATCCGTCCCGGCAGTTCGTGGTGGAGGTCGACGCCTCGGACGTCGGAGTGGGGTCTGTCCTGTCCCAGCTTTCGGCCCGAGACTAAAAACTGCATCCCTATCCTTTCCTCTCCCATCGTCTCAACACCACGGAAAGGAATTACGATGTGGGTAACCGAGAACTACTCACGGTGAAGATGGCGTTGGAGGAGTGGAGGCACTGGTTAGAGGGGGCGGAACACCCATTCATAGTATGGACAGATCACAAAAACCTGGAATATCTCCGCACCGCCAAGCGCCTCAACTCCAGGCAAACTCAATGGGCCCTGCTATTTACCCAATTTATACACTACCTTATCACTGGATAGAAAGAGAGATGCAGGTTAACTTCTTTGATATAGGGGGCAGCATTTTCACTTTTGGATGAATTGCGTGCCCATAGTGTGCCCATACTCTATTTCTGCTTTTTGTTACTACTATATTTTGCTGGGAAAATGGCTGTGTTTTTCTGTGGCTATGTACTGAGCTAACATAATTGTTTGGTGTGCTTTCCCCGTAAATCATTTTTGAAATCAGACAAGTTTGCTGGATTCACAACATGTGTAGCTTTAATTTGGTGTCTTTCATGTGTGATTTCATGAAAGATAGAGTTTTATAGTAATATATTTGAATTTGGCGCGCTACATTTTCTCTGGATTTTGGCCAAGTGGGACGCTACCGTCCCACATATCCTAGAGATGTTAATTCACTACCTTATCACCGGATAGAAAGAGAGATGCAGGCTAATACACTACCTTATCACTGGATAGAAAGGGAGATGTAGGCTAATACACTACCTTATCACTGGATAGAAAGAGAGATGCAGGCTAATACACTACCTTATCACTGGATAGAAAGAGAGATGCAGGCTAATACACTACCTTATCACTGGATAGAAAGAGAGATGCAGGCTAATACACTACCTTATCACTGGATAGAAAGAGAGATGAGAGCTAATACACTACCTTTCACTGGATAGAAAGAGAGATGCAGGTTAAATACACTACCTTATCACTGGATAGAAGAGAGATGCGAGGTTAATACATACCTTATCACTGGATAGAAAGAGAGATGCAGGTTTAATACACTACCTATCACTGGATAGAAAGAGAGATGCAGGTAATACACTACCTTATCACTGGATAGAAAGAGAGATGGAGTTTAATACACTACCTTATCACTGGATAGAAAGAGAGATGCAGGCTAATACACTACCTTATCACTGGATAGAAAGAGAGATGTAGGCTAATACACTACTTATCACTGGATAGAAGAGAGATGCAGGCTAATACACTACCTTATCACTGGATAGAAAGAGAGATGGAGTTTAATACACTACTTTCACTGGATAGAAAAGAGATGGAGTTTAATACACTACCTTTCACTGGATAGAAAGAGAGATGCAGGTTAAATATTAATACACTACCTTATCAATGGATAGAAAGAGAGATACAGGTTAATACACTACCTTATCACTGGATAGAAAGAGAGATGGAGTTTAATACACTACCTTATCACTGGATAGAAATAGAGATACAGGTTAATACACTACCTTATCACTGGATAGAAAGAAGAGATACAGAGTTAATACACTACCTTATCACTGGATAGAAAGAGAGAGTGAGTTTAATACACACTTATCACTGGATAGAAAGAGAGATGCAGGTTAATAATTAATACACTACTGTCACGTCTGACCATGGTTTTATGTGTTTTGCTTGTTTTAGTGTTGGTCAGGATGTGAGCTGGGTGGGCATTCTATGTTGTGTGTCTAGTTTGTCTGTTTCTGTTTTCGGCCTATATGGTTCTCAATCAGAGGCAGCTGTCAATCGTTGTCCTGATTGAGAATCATATATAGGTGGCTTGTTGTGTGTTGGGGATTGTGGGTGGTTGTCTCCTGTGTCAGTGTTTGTGGTGGTTGTTTCCTGTGTCAGTGTTTGTGCCACACGGACTGTGACGGTTAGTACGTTTGTTGTTTTGTATTTTGTCTAGTTTTCATGTTATTAAATTATGGAAACTTACCACGCTGTACATTGGTCCTCCGATCCTTCTCGCCTCTCCTCTTCTGAGGAGGAGGAAGAGCTAGACTGCCGTTACAGAACCACCCACCTAACCCGCACCAAGCAGCGTGGAAACGGGCAGCAGCGACACCAGCACGCGACAAGGAGGAATGGACATGGGAGGAAATCCTAGACGGTAAAGACCCTGGGCAGAGCCAGAGGAGTGTCGCCGCCCCAAAGCGGAGCTGGAGGCAGCGAAAGCGGAGAGGCGGCATTATGAGGCGCTAGCAAGGCAGAGCGGCTGGGAAGCCCGAGAGGCTCACCCAAAAATTCTGGGGGGGGACTAAAGGGGAGTGTGGCGAAGCCGGGTAGGATACCTGCGCAACTTCCGGGCTTACCGTGGAGTGAGAGGGCGTCGTACTGGTCAGACACCGTGTTATGCGGTGGAGCGCACGGTGTCCCAGTACGCGTGCTTAGCCCAGTGCGGGCTATTCCACCTCGCCGCACTGGCCGGGCTAGAGTGGGCATCGAGCCAGGTGCCATGAAGCCGGCTCAACACATCTGGCCTCCAGTACGTCTCCTCGGGCCGGTGTACATGGCACCAGCCTTACGTAGGGTGTCCCGGTTCGCCAGCATAGCCCAGTGCGGGCTATTCCACCTCGCCGCACTGGCAGGGCTACGGGGAACACTCAACCTGGTAAGGTTGGGCAGGCACGGTGTTCACGAGCTCGTGTACTCCTTCACTCCGGTATATCGGCGCCACCTTCCCGCCCCAGCCCAGTCCACCAGTGCCTACACCACGCACCAGGCTTCCAGTGAGTCTCCAGAGCCCTGGTCCTGCTCCCGCACTAGCCTTGAGGTGCGGGTCTCCAGTCCGGTACCACCAGTCCGGCACCATGCACCAGGCCTACTGTGCGCCTCAGCAGGTCAGAGTCGGCCGTCTGTCCAACGCCGCCTGCACTGCTCGTCTGCTCAACGCCGCCTGCAACTGCTCGTCTGCCCAGCGCCGTCTGAGCTGCCTGCCTGCCAGCGCCGTCTGAGCTGCCTGCCTGCCCAGCCGCTGTCTGAGCCATCCGTCTGCCAGCGCCGTCTGAGCCATCCGTCTGCCAGCGCCGTCTGAGCCATCCGTCTGCCCAGCGCCATCTGAGCCATCCGTCTGCCCAGCGCCATCTGAGCCGCCCGTCTGTCCCGAGCCGTCAGAGCCGCCCGTCTGTCCCGAGCCGTCAGAGCCGCCCGTCTGTCCCGAGCCGTCAGAGCCGCCCGTCTGTCCGAGCCGTTAGAGCCGCCCGTCTGTCAGTAGCCGCCAAGCCGCCAGCCAGTCAGGAGCTGCCAGAGCCGCCAGCCAGTCAGGAGCTGCCAGAGCCGCCAGCCAGTCAGGAGCTGCCAGAGCCGCAGCCAGTCAGGAGCTGCCAGAGCCGCCAGCCAGTCAGGAGCTGCCAGAGCCGCCAGCCAGTCAGGGATGCCAGAGCCGCCAGCCAGTCAGAGCTGCCAAGCCGCCAGCCAGTCAGGAGTCTGCCAGAGCCGCCAGTCAGTCAGGAGCTGCCAGAGCCGCAGTCAGTCAGGAGCTGCAGCAGCCGCCAGTCAGTCAGGAGCTGCCAGAGCCGCCAGTCAGTCAGGAGCTGCCAGAGCCGCCAGCCAGTCAGACTGCAGCGCTGCCATGCTGCCCAGTCATGAGCTGCCTTCCAGTCATGAGCTGCCCTCCAGTCATGAAGCTGCCTTCCAGTCATGAGCTGCCCGCCAGTCATGACTGCCCTGCAGTCTGAGCTGCCTTCCAGTCATGAGCTGCCTTCCAGTCATGAGCTGCTTCCAGTCATGAGCTCCTCCGGTCATGAGCTGCCTCCGGTCATGAGCTGCCCTCGGTCATGAGCTGCCCTCCAGTCATGAGCTGCCACTCAGTCATGAGCTGCCACTCAGTCGGACTGCCACTCAGTCCGGAGCTGCCACTCAGTCGGAGCTGCACTCAGTCCGGAGCTGCCACTCAGTCCGGAGCTGCCATTAGTCCGGAGAGCGGCCATTCAGTCCGGAGCGACCATTCAGTCCAGAGCTGCCTCTCTGTCCGGAGCTGTCCTCTGTCCTGAGCTACCTCTCTGTCCTGAGCTACCTCTCTGTCCTGAGCTACCTCTCTGTCCTGAGCTACCTCTCTGTCCTGAGCTGTCTCCTCTATCTAGGGGGGACCTTTGTGAAGGTTCCTAGACCAGGGTTGGGGGCGAGGGTCGCCACTCAAAGGACGCTAAGGAGGGGGACAAAGACAATGGTGGAGTGGTGGCCTCGTCCTGCGCCGGAGCCGCCACCGCGGACAGATGCCCACCCAGACCCTCCCCTTGAGTTTTAGGGGTGCGTTCGGAGTCCACACCTCAGGAGGGGGGTACTGTCACGTCCTGACCATAGTTCTTATGTGTTTTGCTTGTTTTAGTGTTGGTCAGGACGTGAGCTGGGTGGGCATTCTATGTTGTGTGTCTAGTTTGTCTGTTTCTGTGTTCGGCCTAATATGGTTCTCAATCAGAGGCAGCTGTCAATCGTTGTCCCTGATTGAGAATCATATATAGGTGGCTTGTTGTGTGTTGGGGATTTGTGGGTGGTTGTCTCCTGTGTCAGTGTTTGTGCCACACGGGACTGTGACGGTTAGTACGTTTGTTATTTTGTATTCTTGTCTAGTTTTCATGTCATTAAATTATGGAAACTTACCACGCTGTACATTGGTCCTCCGATCCTTCTCGCCTCTCCTCGTCTGAGGAGGAGGAAGAGCTAGACTGCCGTTACAACTACCTTATCACTGGATAGAAAGAGAGATGAAGTCTAATACACTACCTTATCACTGGATAGAAAGAGAGATGCAGGTTAATAATTAATACACTACCTTATCAATGGATAGAAAGAGAGATGCAGGTTAATAATTAATACACTACATTATCACTGGATAGAAAGAGAGATACAGGTTAATACACTACCTTATCACTGGATAGGAAGAGAGATACTATGCTGTGCAGGGCCTTAGATTTGAGAACAGTGCTTTACAAATTAAATACATTATTTATGTTGTTATTATTATTATTATTTGAAAACTTAGCACACTGAGCCTTTGTTCAATTTCAGTTTGATACTTTTCTCCCCTGTGGAAATGATGCTGAGAAGAATCTCTTGTAGTCTAGGACAGCTCTGTTCTGAATAATAACACATTTTTCTTCCTCATATGGTCATCTTATTAAATAGTCTGATCTTTTAAACTGATAGACATCTCTAAAAAATCACCTCCACTTAAATAGAATCTGTGTATATCATAAAGACATGCAGGCTTAAACTTAGGSCAGGATTCAATCAAACGCACCTTTTTGACACACGCACAATGCTTGACATATAAAAAGTMATTTCTGCTTGAGCCGACATCTGGCATTTGCCACGAATGCGATCTCTGTGGACGTTGGAGAAATTGCCTTTAAAAGGAAGCATTGTCGGTTGTCACGCCCTGACCATAGATTGCTTTGTATGTTTGTATCTTTATCTTTCTTACAGTATATCTCTCCGATATATATTTTTGGGACTATCTGTTTACCATGCGTTTCTATTGGCTAATAGTAGTAATGCGAAATTCCATGTTTTATCCAATATGATTATTTCTTTCTTTTTGATACCCCCCCAGGCTTAGACAGGGCTTACACTCTAGAGGGTTAAACATCTTCTAATGCTAACAACATCCTGCTAACATCAGATGGGTATGAGTGTACAGACTCTTGTTGGTGTCCCGTCCATAAATATTTGAAGGCTGTGAAAATAGATAAATATTTGAGAGTTGAATACATTACTAATTCATAAGAAAATAAGATTAATAATTGATGAGGAATGTGGAACGATGCAGCTGATATTTCTTAATTTCCTTTTTCCCCTGAATCCAAACACATCGCTCCATTAATTAAAGACTGAACAACAAATGTCTGTGTCTGAAATAACACCCTATTTACAGTAGTAAACTACATGACGCAGCCAGTAACATCATTCCCTCAAACGGAGCAGTTTCCATTTAACACACAAAAAAAAAATGAAATAAAGATAGAATGAAACAAAACTGTAAATCTCAGAGTTGGGAAGGTAGGACTTCTTTCTTCATTCCATCATCATTAAATGCATGTTGGCCTTTAACTCATTGTTATGATAAGTGAATAAGCCAATCCTGATGCCAGAATGGCCCATTATAAAGCATAGTTATTACATTTTTATAACACGTAGAATCGTGAGACCGACGAGCTAGTTATCTTAAAATCAGTCCTCACTGCCAGGGGTATCTCATCAGTCCTCACTAACAGGGGTATCTCATCAGTCCTCACTACCAGGGGAATCTCATCAGTCATCACTACCAGGGGGATCTCATCCGTCCTCACTACCAGGGGGATCTCATCCGTCCTCACTACCAGGGGGATCTCATCCGTCCTCACTACCAGGGGTATCTCATCAGTCCTCACTAGCAGGGGAATCTCATCAGTCCTCACTACCAGGGGGATTTCATCAGTCCTCACTGCCACGGGTATCTCATCAGTCATCACTACCAGGTGTATCTAGTCAGTCATCACTACCAGATGTATCTTATTAGTCATCACTACCAGGGGGATCTAGTCAGTCATCACTACCAGGGGGATCTCATCAGTCCTCATACAGGAAGAAACAATACTAACTGTTTCTTCACAGCCTATATTGTAGGCCTATTGCTGCTGCATGAAGGCCTGAACAGTATGCAGTCGAGGACCACTTGACATAAATGAGGCTAGCAGCTGGTCTATGAGTTGATGATACACACTAGAATGACAGTGCTGTGATTGTAAATGTGTTTCACATGTGGGACGACATTATAGCCATGTGTGTAGGCAGGAGCTGAGTGTGGGTGATTCTAGTGGCGCTTTGATGGAGAATGTGTCATGAATATGGAAAACAAACACCCACACACGCACACACACTGGCCAACACACACACACAACCTCATACACACATCAACTCATTGGGCTTAGCCCAGGGTGAAGCCTAAAACCCATGGAATACATGGCTTAGGGTTTGTATTCTGACTGTCTCCCCAAACTGGTCTTGTGTTACTACTCTTCTATTCTGACTGTCTCCCCAAACTGGCCTGGTGTTTCTACTCTTCTATTCTG
>NW_019942863.1:278108-283385 GCF_002910315.2 Salvelinus sp. IW2-2015 | reverse complement strand
CTCAAGAACTTTGAAAGTTTCTCCAAGTGCAGTCGCCAAAAACTTCAAGAGCTATGATGAAACTGGCTCTCATGAGGACCACCAAGAAAAGGAAGACCCAGTTACCTCTGCTGCAGGGATAAGTTCATTAAAGTTAACTGAACCCTCAGATTGCAGCCAAAATAAATGCTTCACAGAGTTCAAGTTAACAGACACATCTCAACATCAGCTGTTCAGAGGAGACTGTGTAATCATCAGGCCTTCATGGTCGAATTGTGGCACAAGAAACCACTACTAAAGGACACCAATAATAATAAGAGATTGCTTGGCCCAAGAATACAAGCACATGGACATTAAACAGTAGAAATCTGTCCGTTGGTCTGATGAGTCCAAATGTGAGATTTTTGATTCCAAACCGCCTTGTCTTCTGAGATGCGGAGTAGGTGAATGGATCATCTGTGTGTGATTCTCACCATGAAGCATGGAGGAGAGGTGTTGATGGTGTGGGGTGCTTTGCTGGTGACACTGTTGGGATTATTTAGAATTCAAGGCAACACTTAACCAGCATCCGCTACCACAGCATTCTGCAGTGATACGCCATCCCATCTGGTTTGCGCTTAGTGGGACTATCATGAGTTTATTCCCCTTCAGGACAATGACCCAACACCACTTCCTGGTTATGTAAGGGCTATTTGACCAAGAAGAGAGAGTGACGGAGTGCTGCATCAAATCACCTGGCCTCCAAAGTCACCCGACCACAACACAATTGAGATGGTTTGTGGATGAGTGGACACAGAGTGAAGGAAAAGCTGCCAACAACTGCTCAGCATATGTGGGAACTCATTCAAGACTGTTGGAAAAGCATTCCAAGTGAAGCTGGTTGAGAAAATGCCAATGCTGTGTCCAAAGCTTGTCATCAAGGCAAAGGGTGCTACTTTGGAAGAATCAATAAATATATATTTGTTTGTTACTACATAATTCCATATGTGTTATATTCATCGTTTTTTGATGTTCTTCACTATTATCACAAAATAGAAAATAGTAGAAGAAATAAAGAAAAAACCCTGGAAGGAGGTAGGAGTTTCCAAACTTTTGACTAGTACTGTATGTGTAACATTAGTGCTCTCATGGCCCTGTACTATATGGATATATATTTGTATAGATTAGATTGATCAATGGCTGCGTTTACACAGGCAGCCCAATTCTGATCCCTTTGCCCAATTATTGGCTAAAGAACTGATTTGATTGGTCAAAAATACCAATTAGTGGAAAAAGATCAGAATTGGGCTGCCTATGTCATCGCAGCCAATATGGTTGTTAGCGTTACCAGAAGGTGTCTTGATAATAAATAAATGCAGTGAGTAGTCGGTTCCTGCGTCACATGACATTGCTTTGAGTTGTTAAAAGAATGTTTTTGATATTTCATCAAACCATAAATAATTTAGATAATTTATAACCACTAGGCTATAAATAAACACATTTTTATTTTGATACATTTATTATGTACATCATGTGTATTTCAAGTTATCCAACATCACATCCTCAAAAATATGTATAAATTGGGCAAGCCTATACATTGTGCAATTGAAGACATCAGTCCTTATGTTTACTTTGATTTGATTGATGAAAACGTTGTATGCAACATTATCGCCAAGGTGACGTGATGTCTACTGTGCCAAAGAGATTTAGAGTTGTTATTAAACGGGAGTGACGAGTGTTGATATAATGGTAATAATCCCGCTTTTAATAACCGTCAGAATAAAACAATTAAAAAAGTTATGCATACCAACAAAAAGGCAATAATTAAAGAGAAGGCATCACTTATTGTCTAATATGTTGTTATGCATAACCTTTTTATTTATCTAATTCTGATGGTTGTTAAAAGCGCGATTTTCAGGCAAAAATGATATGAAACATTTTACCATTGCAACATGTGCACGAACAGTCACATTCACTGTGGTTGTCTGAAGCGTGCCTAAATAGAGC
Source organism: Salvelinus sp. IW2-2015 (assembly GCF_002910315.2). Classification (NCBI taxonomy): domain Eukaryota; kingdom Metazoa; phylum Chordata; class Actinopteri; order Salmoniformes; family Salmonidae; genus Salvelinus; species Salvelinus sp. IW2-2015. The sequence goes on along the minus strand of NW_019942863.1, from coordinate 281,420 downwards.
TCACAGCTGGCGATGCCTCATCATGATTGGTTATTCCACATTCATTTACAACAATGTTAATGAGCGTCATCACTATCTTTCCTTGTGGTACCTCAAACTGTCTTGATTACCAAATGTAATAAACTTCATGAGTTGATTTACTCCTGGCTCAAGAGTTTGTCTAAGCAGTGTCTTAACATCATCCTAAAACCTACTCATGATTCCTAGGACCTTCTCGAGATGCTTTGTGGATATGAGTCCAATCTTTTGCCAATAATCGGGCAAAAGATCAGGATTGGGCTGCCAGTATAGTGTAAAGTACACCAGACCAGTTTGGGGAGACAGTCAGAATAGAAGAGTAGAAACACCAGACCAGTTTGGGGAGACAGTCAGGATAGAAGAGTAGAAACACCAGGCCAGTTTGGGGAGACATCAGAATAGAAGAGTAGAAAACACCAGACCACAGTAGGAGACAGTCAGAATAGAAGAGTAGAAACACCAGGCCAGTTTGGGGAGACAGTCAGAATAGAAGAGTAGAAACACCAGGCCAGTTTGGGAGACAGTCAGAATAGAAGAGTAGAAACACCAGACCAGTTTGGGGAGACAGAATAGAAGGTAGAAACACCAGGCCAGTTTGGGGAGACAATAGAAAGAAGAGTAGAAACACCAGACCAGTTGGGAGAGACAGTCAGAATAGAAGAGTAGAAACCAGACCAGTTGGAGAACGATGAAGAAGACAGTAGAAACACCAGCCAGTTTGAGAGACAGTCAGAATAGAAGAGAGTAGACACACCAGACCCGTTTGGAGAGACAGTCAGAATAGAAGAGTAGAAACACCAGACCAGTTTGGGGAGACAGATAGAAGAGTAGAAACACCAGGCCAGTTTCGGGAAACATGATAGAAGAGTAGAAACACCAGACCAGTTTGGGGAGACAGGATAGAAGAGTAGAAACACCAGGCCAGTTTGGGGAGACAGGATAGAAGATAGAAACACCAGACCAGTTTGGGAGACAGGATAGAAGAGTAGAAACACCAGACCAGTTTGGGAGACAGGATAGAAGAGTAGAAACACCAGGCCAGTTTGGGAGACAGCAGAATAGAAGAGTAGAAACACCAGACCCGTTTGGGAGACAGGATAGAAGAGTAGAAACACCAGACCAGTTTGGGGAGACAGAATAGAAGAGTAGAAACACCAGACCAGTTTGGGAGAGCAGAATAGAAGAGTAGAAACACCAGGCCAGTTTGGGGAGACAGGATAGAAGAGTAGAAACACCGACCAGTTTGGGGAGACAGATAGAAGAGTAGAAACACCAGACCAGTTTGGGGAGACAGAATAGAAGAGTAGAAACACCAGACCAGTTTGGGAGACAGAATAGAAGAGTAGAAACACCAGGCCAGTTTGGGGAGACAGTCAGAATAGAAGAGTAGAAAACACCAGGCCAGTTTTGGGAGACAGGATAGAAGAGTAGAAACACCAGGCCAGTTTGGGGAGACAGATAGAAGAGTAGAAACACCAGCCAGTTTGGGAGACAGAATAGAAGAGTAGAAACACCAGGCCAGTTTGGGGAGACAGTCAGAATAGAAGAGTAGAAACACCAGGCCAGTTTGGGGAGACAGGGATAGAAGAGTAGAAACACCAGACCAGTTTGGGGAGACAGAATAGAAGAGTAGAAACACCAGGCCAGTTTGGGGAGACAGAATAGAAGAGTAGAAACACCAGACCAGTTTGGAGGACAAGTCAGAACTGGTGTTTCTACTCTTCTATTCTGTCTCCCCAAACTGGTCTGGTGTTTCTACTCTTCTATTCTGTCTCCCCAAACTGGTCTGGTGTTTCTACTCTTCTATCATGTCTCCCCAAACTGGTCTGGTGTTTCTACTCTTCTATCCTGTCTCCCCAAACTGGCCTGGTGTTTCTACTCTTCTATTCTGACTGTCTCCCCAAACTGGCCTGGTGTTTCTACTCTTCTGATAGAAGAGTAGAAACCACCAGACCAGGTTTGTGGAGACAGGATAGAAGAGTAAAACACCAGACCAGTTTGGGAGACAGAGATAGAAGAGTTAGAAACACCAGGCCAGTTTGGAGAGACAGTCAGAATAGAAAGAGTAGAAAAAACACCAGACCAGTTTGGGAGACAGGATAGAAGAGTAGAAACACCAACCAGTTTGGGAGACAGAAAAGAAAGAGTAGAAACACCAGACCAGTTTGGGGAGACAGAAATAGAAGAGTAGAAACACCAGGCCAGTTTGGGGAGACAGGATAGAAGAGTAGAAACACCAGACCAGTTTGGGGAGACATGATAGAAGAGTAGAAACACCAGACCAGTTTGGGGAACAGAATAGAAGAGTAGAAACACCAGACCAGTTTGGGGAGACAGAATAGAAGAGTAGAAAACACCAGCCAGTTTGGGGAGGACAGTCAGAAAGAAGAGTAGAAACACCAGCCAGTTTGGGAGACAGGAATAGAAGAGTAGAAACACCAGGCCAGTTTGGGGAGACATGATAGAAGAGTAGAAACACCAGACCAGTTTGGGAGACAGAATAGAAGAGTAGAAACACCAGGCCAGTTTGGGGAGACAGTCAGAATAAGAAGAGTAGAAACACCAGGCCAGTTTGGGGAGACAGGATAAAAGTAGAAACACAACCAGTTTGGGGAGACAGAATAGAAGAGAGTAGAAACACCAGGCCAGTTTGGGGAGACAGAATAGAAGAGTAGAAACACCAGACCAGTTTGGGGAGACAGAATAGAAGAGTAGAGAAACACCAGGCCAGTTTGGGGAGACAGTCAGAATAGAAGAGAGTATAACACAAGACCAGTTTGGGGAGACAGTCAGAATACAAACCCTAAGCCATGTATTCCATGGGTTTTAGGCTTCACCCTGGGCTAAGCCCAATGAGTTGATGTGTGTATGAGGTTGTGTGTGTGTTGGCCAGTGTGTGTGCGTGTGTGGGTGTTTGTTTTCCAATTCATGACACATTCTCCATCAAAGCGCCACTAGAATCACCCACACTCAGCTCCTGCCTACACACATGGCTATAATGTCGTCCCACATGTGAAACACATTTACAATCACAGCACTGTCATTCTAGTGTGTATCATCAACTCATAGACCAGCTGCTAGCCTCATTTATGTCAAGTGGTCCTCGACTGCATACTGTTCAGGCCTTCATGCAGCAGCAATAGGCCTACAATATAGGCTGTGAAGAAACAGTTAGTATTGTTTCTCCTGTATGAGGACTGATGAGATCCCCCTGTAGTTGATGGACTGACTAGATCCCCCTGGTATGATGACTAATATAAATACATCTAGCTGGTAGTGAATCTCTTCTCTTTT
>NW_019942863.1:268203-278083 GCF_002910315.2 Salvelinus sp. IW2-2015 | reverse complement strand
CTGTCTCCCCAAACTGGCCTGGTGTTTCTACTCTTCTATCCTGTCTCCCCAAACTGGTCTGGTGTTTCTACTCTTCTATCATGTCTCCCGAAACTGGCCTGGTGTTTCTACTCTTCTATTCTGTCTCCCCAAACTGGTCTGGTGTTTCTACTCTTCTATTCTGACTGTCTCTCCAAACGGGTCTGGTGTGTCTACTCTTCTATTCTGACTGTCTCTCCAAACTGGTCTGGTGTTTCTACTCTTCTATTCTGTCTCTCCAAACTGGTCTGGTGTTTCTACTCTTCTATTCTGACTGTCTCTCCAAACTGGTCTGGTGTTTCTACTCTTCTATCATGTCTCCCCAAACTGGCCTGGTGTTTCTACCCTTCTATTCTGTCTCCCCAAACTGGTCTGGTGTTTCTACTCTTCTATTCTGACTGTCTCTCCAAACTGGCCTGGTGTTTCTACTCTTCTATTCTGACTGTCTCCCCAAACTGGCCTGGTGTTTCTACTCTTCTATTCTGACTGTCTCCTTAATGTGGTCTGGTGTTTCTACTCTTCTATTCTGACTGTCTCCCCAAACTGGCCTGGTGTTTCTACTCTTCTATCCTGACTGTCTCCCCAAACTGGTCTGGTGTTTCTACTCTTCTATTCTGACTGTCTCCCCAAACTGGTCTGGTGTACTTTACACTATACTGGCAGCCCAATCCTGATCTTTTGCCCGATTATTGGCAAAAGATCTGGACTCATATCCACAAAGCATCTCAGAGAAGGTCCTAGGAATCATGAGTAGGTTTTAGGATGATGTTAAGACACTGCTTAGACAAACTCTGAGCCAGGAGTAAAATCAACTCATGAAGTTTATTACATTTGGTAATCAAGACAGTTTGAGGTACCACAAAGGAAAGATAGTGATGACGCTCATTAACATTGTTGTAAATGATGTGGAATAACCAATCATGATGAGGCATCGCCAGCTGTGAGCTCTATTTAGCACGCTTCAGACAACCACAGTGAATGTGACTGTTCGTCACATGTTGCAATGGTAAAATGTTTCATATCATTTTTGCCTGAAATCGCGCTTTTAACAACCATCAGAATTAGATAAATAAAAAGGTTATGCATAACAACATATTAGACAATAAGTGATTGCCTTCTCTTAATTATTGCCTTTTATGTTGGTATGCATAACTTTTTTAATTGTTTTATTCTGACGGTTATTAAAAGCGGGATTATTACCATTATATCAACACACTCGTCACTCCCGTTTAATAACAACTCTAAATCTCTTTGGCACAGTAGACATCACGTCACTTGGCGATAATGTTGCATACAACGTTTTCATCAATCACAATCAAAGTAAACATAAGGACTAGATGTCTTCAATTGCACAATGTATAGGCTTGCCCAATTTATACATATTTTTGAGCAATGTGATGTTGGATAACTTGAAATAACATGATGTACATAATAAATGTATCAAAATAAAAATGTGTTTATTTATTAGCCTAGTGGTTATAAATTATCTAAATTATTTATGGTTTGATGAAATATCAAAACATTCTTTTAACAACTCAAAAGCAATGTCATGTGACGCAGGAACCACTGACTCACTGCATTTATTTATTATCAAGACACCTTCTGGTAACGCTAAACAACCATATTGGCTGCGATGACATAGGCAGCCCAATTCTGATCTTTTTCCACTAATTGGTATTTTGACCAATCAAATCAGTTCTTTAGCCAATAATTGGGCAAAGGATCAGAATTGGGCTGCCTGTGTAAACGCAGCCATTGATCAATCTAATCTATACAAATATATATCCATATAGTACAGGGCCAATGAGAGCACTAATGTTACACATACAGTACCAGTCAAAAGTTTGGAAACTCCTACTCCTTCCAGGGTTTTTCTTTATTTCTACTATTTTCTATTTTGTAGAATAATAGTGAAGACATCAAAACGATGAAATAACACATATGGAATTATGTAGTAACCAAACAAATATTTTAGATTCTTCAAAGTAGCCACCCTTTGCCTTGATGACAGCTTTGGACACACTTGGCATTTTCTCAACCAGCTTCACTTGGAATGCTTTTCCAACAGTCTTGAATGAGTTCCCACATATGCTGAGCAGTTGTTGGCAGCTTTTCCTTCACTCTGTGTTCCAACTCATCCCAAACCATCTCAATTGTGTTGTGGTCGGGTGACTTTGGAGGCCAGGTGATCTGATGCAGCACTCCGTCACTCTCCTTCTTGGTCAAATAGCCCTTACATAACCAGGAAGTGTGTTGGGTCATTGTCCTGAAGGGGAAATAAACTCATGATAGTCCCACTAAGCGCAAACCAGATGGGATGGCGTATCACTGCAGAATGCTGTGGTAGCGATGCTGGTTAAGTGTGCCTTGAATTCTAAATAAATCCCCAACAGTGTCACCAGCAAAGCACCCCCACACCATCACACCTCCTCCTCCATGCTTCATGGTGAGAATCACACACAGATGATCCATTCACCTACTCCGCATCTCAGAAAGACAAGGCGGTTGGAATCAAAAATCTCACATTTGGACTCATCAGACCAACGGACAGATTTCTACTGGTTTAATGTCCATTGCTTGTATTTCTTGGGCCAAGCAAATCTCTTATTATTATTGGTGTCCTTTAGTAGTGGTTTCTTTGCCACAATTCGACCATGAAGGCCTGATTTACACAGTCTCCTCTGAACAGCTGATGTTGAGATGTGTCTGTTACTTGAACTCTGTGAAGCATTTATTTTGGCTGCAATCTGAGGTTCAGTTAACTCTAATGAACTTATCCTCTGCAGCAGAGGTAACTGGGTCTTCCTTTTCTTTGGTGGTCCTCATGAGAGCCAGTTTCATCATAGCTCTTGAAGGTTTTTGCGACTGCACTTGGAGAAACTTTCAAAGTTCTTGAAATTTCCCGCTTTGACTGACCTTCATGTCTTAAAGTAATGATGGACTGTCCTTTCTCTTTGCTTATTTGAGCTGTTCTTGCCATAATATTGACTTGGTCTTTTACCAAATATGTCTATCTTCTGTATGCCACCTCTTCCTTGTCACAACACAACTGACTGGCTCAAGACTGGCTCAAACGCCGTTAACGGGAACGATATGACAACAGCCAGTGAAAGTGCAGGGAGCCAAATTCAAACAAAATAAATCTCATAATTAAAATTCCTCAAGCATACAAGTATTTCACACCATTTTAAAGATACCCTTCTTGTTAATCCCACCACAGTTTCCAATTTCAAAAAGGCTTTATAGCAAAAGCACCACAAACGATTATGTTAGGTCACCGCAAAATCACAGAAAAACACAGCCATTTTTCCAGCCAAAGACAGGAGTCACAAAGCAGAAATAGAGATAAAATTAATCACTAACCTTTCATGATCTTCATCAGATGACACTCATAGGACGTCATGTTACACAATACATATCTGTTTTGTTTGATAAAGTTCATATTTATATCCAGAAACCTCAGTTTACATTGGCGCCATGTTCAGAAATGCCTCCAAAATATCCGGAGAAATTGCAGAGAGCCACATCAAATACATAAATACTCATCATAAACTTTGATGAAAGATACATGTTTTACATAGAATTAAAGATACACTTGTTCTTAATGCAACCGCTGTGTCAGATTTCAAAAACGCTTTACGGCAAAAGCACAATATTAAATAATTTGAGAACAGCGTTCAGCCACAAAAGGAAGCCATACAGTTACCCGCCAAATTGCGCAGTCAACAAAACTCATAAATAGCATTTTTAATCTTCACTTACCTTTGCTGATCTTCGTCGGAATGCACTCCCAGGACTCCCACTTCCATAAGAAATGTTYGTATGTTCGGTAATGTCCATAATTTATGTCCATATAGCTATTTTTGTTAGCATGTTTGGTCAACAAATCCAAAGTCAGGAAGCGCGTTCACTAAAAGCAGACGAAATGTCAAAAAGTTCCGTAACAGTCAGTAGAAACATGTCAAACGATGTATTGAATCAATCTTTAGGATGTTTTTAACATAAATCTTCAATAATGTTCCAACCGGAGAATTCCATTGTCTTCAGAAGTGCGATGGAACAGAGCTCCCTCTCGTGTGAACGCGCATGGTCAGAGCATGGTCAGCTCACGATAGACCTTACTCATTCCCGTCTCCTTTGGCCCCACTTCACAGTAGAAGCATCAAACAAGGTTCTACAGACTGTTGACATCTAGTGGAAGCCGTAGGAAGTGCAAACTGACCCATATCCCACTGTGTATTGTTAGGCGATGAGTTGAAAACCTACAAACCTCAGATTTCCCACTTCCTGGTTGGATTTTTTTCTCCGGTTTTTGCCTGCCATATGAGTTCTGGTATACTCACAGACATCATTCAAACAGTTTTAGATACATCAGAGCGTTTTCTATCCAATACAATAATAATATGCATATATTAGCAACTGGGACTGAGGAGCATGCAGTTTACTCTGGACACCTCTGGGCACCTTTTCATCCAAGCTACTCAATACTGCCCCTGCAGCCATAAGAAGTTTTAAGAAGGAAAGAAATTCACACCTGTTAATTGAAATGCATTCCAGGTGACTCATGAAGTAGGTTGAGAGATTTACAAGATTGTGCAAAGCTATCATCAAGGCAAAGGGTGGCTACTTTGAAGAATCTCTAATATAGAATACATAAAACACTTTTTTGCTTACTACATGATTCCATATGTTTTATTTCACAGTTTGGATGTCTTCACTACTGTTCTACAATATAGAAAATAGTAAAAATAAAGAAAAACCCTGCAATTAGTAGGTGTGTCCAAACTTTTGACTGATACTGTATAATCTATAGTATTATGTATTTTTCGTTGTGTCGGACCCCAGTGAGACTAGCTGTTGCTATTAATTGAAGCTGATTGTTAAAGGTTAACTCACAATAGTGCATAGCAACGATTACAGGTGCCATAGCAACATAACCAGGTGCCATACCTCTCGGTCCAGGGATAATGTTGGTACCCAGCTCACTCCTGTAATTATATTCTGTATGCAGGTGGGAAAACCTTCAGTAAATAACCATGCCTCACACAGAATAAAAATGCAGAGAGTGAATTGTGTGTGTGTGCATGCACGTGTGTCAGTGGGTGTGCATGTGTTCAAGCGTATCCTTAGCCTAAGGGATTCTATCTCAAATCGGCCAAATCTCTCCGCTACGACCAAATCATCCTCTTATTTAGTTGCTGCTTAGTGAGCTGGAAAACACCCTTCAACAGTTGAATCCACTCCCATCTCTCAAAGGAGTGCAGAAAAGGGAGGGTATACAACCATGTCTCTGTCAGTTAGCACCCTATTCCCTAAGTAGTGCACTACAATATAGGAGATAGGGTACAGAACAATTACAGACGTATTATAGGATCCATTATAGATCGGTCCTAGAACAACTATGGCATATATACAGAATAGGGTTCCATTTTGGACATAACCCCTGTTAACAGAGTAACAGACACCTTTGGTTCTAGCTGAGTTGAGGCCTCCACCTCAACCCTCTGTAGGATTGTGGGGTTGTGATCTCTCTAAGATGTCGACAGGAGTTAATGGATATCTCTATCGCAGACCCTGGGACTGCATCCCAAATGACACCCTATTCTCTACATAGTGCACTTCTACCTATAAGCCGTGGTAAAAAAAAGTAGTGCACTATATAGTGAATAGTGTTCGATTCAGGAGGCAGCCTAGGTAATCCTGCCCTACAAAATGTTGGCTTCATGGATAAGATGTGAGATAATAGGTGGAGGAGGCCCAGTGGTATCAATCTCTTTAAAAACACAACAGGGATTTCCTCCATGGCTGGCTAGCTACGCTCTGATCTCTGCCTTTATCTCTTTATTTGTGTGCGGGTGCGTGTGCGTGTGCGTGTGTGTGAGAGAGTGAGTGAGTGAGTGTGTGAGAGAGCGAGTGTGTGAGAGAGAGACTGATTGTAAAAAACATTAGGAACACCTGCTCTTTCCATGACATAGACTGATCAAGTGATTCCAGGTGAAAGCTATGATCCCTTATTGATGTCACTTGTTAAATCCACTTCAATCAGTGTAGATGAAGGGGAGGAGACATGTTAAAGAAGGATTTTTAAACCTTGAGACAATTGAGACATGAATTATGTATGTGTGCCATACAGAGGGTGAATGGGCAAGGAAAAAGTTTGAAGTGCCTTTGAAAGAGGTATAGTAGTAGGTGCCAGGCACACTGGTTTGAGTGTGTCAAGAACTGCAACGCTGCTGGATTTTTCATGCTCAACAGTTTCCCGTGTGTATCAAGAATGGTCCACCAACCATAGGACATCCAGCCAACTTGACACAACTGTGGAAAACATTGGAATCAACATGGGCTGGCATCCCTGTGGAAGGCTTGACACTTTGTAGTCCATGCTCCGACAAATTGAAGCTGTTCTGAGGGCAAAAGGGAACTCAATATTAGGAAGGTGTTCCTAATGTTTTGTATAGTCAATGTAGAAATACAATTAATAAAACAGATTGACTTGAATGGGGACTCCATTCCCATTCATTGTATTTCTATGCATTTAATCCTATCCAGAAAAACTGTGCCCTGGGCGCTGACATTGTATGCGTCCCAAATTACACGCTTCTGAATCGATGCTGGTCACTTTGTTAATAGAATGCCCCTATAAACAGACTCTAATGCAGACAGTTCTAATGCAGACAGTTCTGAATCGATGCTGATCACTTTGTCAATAGAATGCCCCTCTAAACAGACTCTAATGCAGACGGTTCTGAATCAATGCTGGTCACTTTGTCAATAGAATGCCCCTCTAAACAGAATCTAAATGCAAGACACAATTCTGAATCGATGCTGGTCACTTTGTCATAGAATGCCCCTCTAAACAGACCTCTAATGCAGACGGTTATGAATCGATGCTGGTCACTTTGTTCAATAGATGCCCCTCTAAACAGACTCTAATGCAGACAGTTCTGAAATCGATGCTGGTCACTTTGTCAATAGAATGCCCCTTTAAACAGACTCTAATGCAGACGGTTTGAATCGTGCTGGTCACTTTGTCAATAGAATGCCCCTCTAAACAGACTCTAATGCAGAACAGTTCTGAATCGATGCTGGTCACTTTGTCAATAGAATGCCCCTCTAAACAGACTCTAATGCAGACAGTTCTGAATCGATGCTGGTCACTTTGTTAATAGAATGCCCCTCTAACAGACTCTAATGCAGACAGTTCTGAATCGATGCTGGTCACTTTGTCATAGAATGCCCTCTAAACAGACTCTAATGCAGACAGTTCTGAATCGATGCTGGTCACTTGTTAATAGAATGCCCTCTAAACAGACTCTAATGCAGACAGTTCTGAATTGATGCGGTCACTTTTGTCAATAGAATGCCCTCTAACCAGACTCTAAGCAGACAGTTCTGAATCGATGCTGGTCATTTGTTAATAGAATGCCCCTCTAAACCAGACTCTAACGCAGACAGTTCTGAATCGATGCTGGTCATCTTTGTCTAATAGAATGCCCCTCTAAACAGACTCTAAGAGACAGTTCTGAATCAATGCTGGTCACTTTGTCAATAGAATGCCCCTCTAAACAGACCTCTAATGCAGACCGTTCCTGAATCGATGCTGGTCACTTTGTCAATAGAATGCCCCTCTAAACAGACTCTAATGCAGACAGTTCTGAATCGATGCTGGTCATTGACATGCTGTATCAGTGCCTGTATCATCTCTGTGGGGAAAAAAATTGGACGCTTGAACACACTCGGACTTGTCCAATGAGCAATCTTGCTCTATTGGGAATGGGTTTCTCATCCATAGCAATTAATGCCAGATTAGAAACTGGTGAGACATGTTAGCTCCCAGAGCTAATGCTTTGGTAGGCTTTAGCTCAGTAGGCTAACACAGTATGCATCCATTAAAACCAGATCAGAACTGATGAGCTGTTTTTCTTCATCGTCCTTGTGTAGCCTACTGAGCTAAAGCCTATAGTCATTACTGTAGCTCAGTGAACAACACTTGCGTGATAATTAACCTTGATAAGGACTTGTGTCAGTTCCCCGAGCTACAGTAATACGTATAGGCTTTAGCTCAGCGGCCTAACACAGTCTTCATTGTGTGCCGTGCAGACACCTGTTATGAAACCATGTATAAAATTGATCACTGGTACCAGCATTGAGCTATGAGGTTTTCAGGTATAATATTTCTTATTCAAACCAATCCCTGCTGCTACTACATGTCCTTAGCAAGCAAGTCTCCTAAATTACAATCCAAATGGAACCCTATTCTCTATCTCTTAGGTAATGAGCAAGATTGCTCATTGGACAAGTCCGAGTGTGTTCCTATAAGGTTGTATTCGGCCTGTTGTACCTGTTGTATTCGGAGCATGTGACAAATACAATTTGATTTGATTTGAGTTATACAGTGCACTACCTTTGACCTGGGCCCATCAGGCTCTCATCAAAAGTTGTTCAGCATATAGGGAACAGGGTGCCATTTTCGACGCAATCTTAGAGTTTAGTAGACAGATAGAGATCAGAGGGAAATACAGACTCATTTGATCACATCAAATCCACCGGGATCGATCCTTCAGGCATTGGATAAGCACTCTGTTTCATCCTGTTGGTCTTTCATTTTGTCTTACAGGGGGATGATGAATAACCTTGCTATATAAAAAAATTATATATATATATATATATATATATATATATATATATATATATATATATAATCTGTTCTGCCTGTCAAATCAGATGAGTGACAGCCAAGGATAACAAGCGATCACTATCTCATTTGACATCACTCCTGAGCTCGCACCTGTGAGAGATAATAAGAACAATAAGAAAAGTGATCATAGAAGGATTTCAACACCATCCTTCTCATCCCCCCCAGCGTCAGTAACAATTTGTTCCTAAACATTCCATTTCAATTCAAATGTGTTTTTCTCTCACTTAAAGTACTTTAGCGAGAGAAAGAGGATCTGTTGTCTTGGGTGGGCTCTTGTTAAACCTCTTCTTTTCTTTGTTGCTGCTTTAGTGAAAATTGTTTTTGAGAGGGAAACACTGCTGTCATATTCAGCTAATATCCCATTCTAAACCAGCAGGATCTGTGTCCCAAATAGTACCCTGTTACCTATGGGCTCTGTTTAAAAGTAGTGCACTGTATAGGGAATAGGGTGCCATTTGGGTCGCAGACCAACTCTTCTCGTTCACAACCGCCAGTGTGTTCTATGAAAAGAAAAAAGCTGTTATTTTTTCGAGGGACTTGGCTACATTTCTCTGAATCCTTTAAATAAATTAAGGGGTTAAAAACAAAAAAGCTAGTTGCAGCGATGGGACAAGACTGAAACTACCAATTGGATATCACGAAATTGTGGAGAAAACAAAGCTGCTATTTCCCTGTTTTAACTAAAAAGTTAATGTTCGTCTTTGGAATGGTTTCGGGGTAGGCTATACACATCTTTAGAATGGTTTCGGGGTAGGCTATACACATCTTTAGAATGGTTTCGGGGTAGGCTATACACACACAGAAAATCAAATCAAATCAAATCAAATGTTATTTGTCACATACACATGGTTAGCAGATGTTAATGCGAGTGTAGCGAAATGCTTGTGCTTCTAGTTCTAACTGCATCTTGCCATCTTTATGTAATACATGTATCACTAGCCACTTTAAACTATGCCACTTTATATTTACATACCCTACATTACTCATCTCATATGTATATACTGTACTCTATACCATCTACTGCATCTTGCCTATGCAATTCTGTACCACACTCATTCATATATCTTTATGTACATATTCTTTATCCCTTTACACTTGTGTGTATAAGTTAGTAGTTGTGGAATTGTTAGGTTAGATTACTTGTTGGTTATTATGCATTGTCGA
>NW_019942863.1:260279-267463 GCF_002910315.2 Salvelinus sp. IW2-2015 | reverse complement strand
CCTAAATAAACTTTTTTGCTCGATTTGAGGACCAATACAGTGCCACTGACACGGCCCGCTACCAAACCTGCGCTGCTCTCCTTCACTGCAGCCGAGGTGAGTAAAACATTTAAACGTGTTAACCCTCGCAAGGCTGCAGGCCAGACGGCATTCCCAGCCGCGTCCTCAGAGCATGCGCAGACCAAGCTGGGCTTGGTGTTAATTACATATTCAATCAATCCTTATCCCAGTCTGCTGTTCCCACATGCTTCAAGAGGCCACACCATTGTTCCTGTTCCCAAGAAAGCTAAGGTAACTGAGCTAAACGACTACCGCCCCGTAGCACTCACTTCCGTCATCATGAAGTGCTTTGAGAGACTAGTCAAGGACCATATCACCTCCACCCTACCTACACCCCTAGACCCACTCCAATTGCTTACCGCCCCAATAGGTCCACAGACGACGCAATCGCAACCACACTGCACATCGCCCTAACCCATCTGGACAAGAGGGAATACCTATGTGAGAATGCTGGTCAATCGATTACAGCTCAGCATAACACCATAGTACCCTCCAAACACTCGTCATCAAGTCGAGACCCTGGTCTCGACACCGCCCTGTGCAACTGGTCCTGGACTTCCTGACGGGCAGCCCCCAGGGGTGAGGGTAGGTAACAACATCTCCACCCCGCTGAGCCTCAACACCGGGCCCACAAGGGTGCGTTCTGAGCCCTCTCCTGTACTCCCTGTCACCCACGACTGCCGTGGCCATGGCACGCCTCCAACTCAATCAATCAAGTTGCGGACGACACTACAGTGGTAGGCTTGATTACCAACAACGACGAGACGGCCTACAGGGCAGAGGTGAGGGCCCTCGGAGTGTGGTGTCAGGAAAATAACCTCACACTCAACGTCAATAAACTTTAGCCTGTCTGGGAGCAAGACATCCTGGTCCGCGACAGGGCTGGTTTTCTTTTTGTAATCCGTGATTGACTGTAGACCCTGCCACATACCTCTTGTGTCTGAGCTGTTGAATTGCGACTCTACTTTGTCTCTATACTGGGACTTAGCTTGTTTGATTGCCTTGCGGAGAGAATAGCTACATTGTTAGTATTCGGTCATGTTTCCGGTCAACTTGCCCTGGTTAAAAGCAGTGGTTCGTGCTTTCAGTTTCACGCGAATGCTGCCRTCAATCCACGGTTTCTGGTTTGGGAATGTTTTAATCGTTGCTGTGGGTACGACATCGTCAATGCACTTTCTAATGAACTCGCTCACCGAATCAGCGTATTCGTCAATATTGTTGTTGGACGCAATGCGGAACATATCCCAATCCACGTGATCGAAGCAGTCTTGAAGCGTGGAATCAGATTGGTCGGACCAGCGTTGAACAGACCTGAGCGAGGGAGCTTGTTGTTTTAGTTTCTGTTTATAGGCTGGAAGCAACAAAATGGAGTCGTGGTCAGCTTTTCCGAAAGGAGGGCGGGGGAGGGCCTTATATGCGTCGCGGAAGTTAGTATAACAATGATCCAAGGTTTTACCAGCCCTGGTAGCACAATCGATATGCTGATAGAATTTAGGGAGTTTTGTTTTCAGATTAGCCTTGTTAAAATCCCCAGCTACGATGAATGCAGCCTCAGGGTGTGTCGTTTCCAGTTTACAAAGAGTCAGATAAAGTTCGTTCAGGGCCATCGATGTGTCTGCTTGGGGGGGAATATATACGGCTGTGATTATAATCGAAGAGAATTCCCTTGGTAGATAATGCGGTCGACATTTGATTGTGAGGAATTCTAGATCAGGTGAACAGAATGACTTAAGTTCCTGTATGTTGTTATGATCACACCACGTCTCGTTAATCATAAGGCATACACCCCGCCCCTCTTCTTACCAGAAAGATGTTTGTTTCTGTCGGCGCGATGCGTGAAGAAACCAGCTGGCTCCACCGACTCCGTTAGCATCTCTTGAGTGAGCCATGTTTCCGTGAAGCAGAGAACGTTACAATCTCTGATGTCTCTCTGAAATGTTACCCTTGCTCGGATTTCATCAACCTTATTGTCAAGAGACTGGACATTGGCGAATAGTATGCTAGGGAGTGGAGCGCGATGTGCCCGTCTCCGAAGCCTGACCAGGAGACCGCTTCGTTTGCTCCTTTTACGGCGTCGCTTAGGGTCGCCGGCTGGGATCAGAACCATTGTATTGGGTGGAAGGGAAAACACTGGATCCGCTTCGGGAAAGTCATATTCCTGGTTGTAACGATGGTGAGTTGACGTTGCTCTTATATTCAGTAGTTCCTCCCGACTGTATGTAATGAAACCTAAGATTACCTGGGGTACCAATGTAAGGAATAACACATAAAAAAACAAAATACTGCATATTTTCCTAGGAACGCGAAGCGAGGCCGCCATCTCGGTCGGCGCCGGAAGTTACAGAAGAGCAAGTCTATAAAAAAATACAAACTTTGAATCCTACTCTAAATCTGGTTTCTCTTTAATAACTACCCACTGGGCACAGACGTCAGTTCAACATCTTTTTTTGATTTACATTTGGTTGAGTTGTCAACTAATATGAATTCAACATGAAATCAACAAAAAATGTCATCATGACATTTGATTTAGGTTATAAATTGGGTGAAGAAAATCCAAAATTCCCTTATGTTGATGACTTTTTGCAAATCCAATCAGTTTTCAATGTTTATAAAACTTCATCACATTGAACTTTGTTGTTGAAGACCAGTGGGTAGCATACCCTTTGCCTTTTACTAAATCCTTGACAGAAAAGGAAAAAGTGGGTTTCATAATATTTATGGTGACTCCTTAAATAATCTAACAATGAATTACAAGATGAGGCGCGACACTCTCTACATTATAAAATATAGTTCATTGTAGATCCAAAGTGAAAAACATACTGTGACGTTTTGGTCAGAGATCTTCACCAAACAGAGCTAACACCTTGACAACCTCCCACTGTACTGCGGCTGGTGAATAATGACTCTGTAGATGCAGCATGGAGCATCAAAACCAGGGAGAGCAGGAGAGCGATGTCATCCCTTCTTTGATCTGTCAACTGTGGCTGCATCCCAAATGCCTCCATCCCAAATGGCGCCATATTCTATATTCCCTATGGGTCCTGGTTAAAAGTAGTGCACTATAAAGGGAACAGGGTGCCATTTTTGAGCTACACTTCCTAAACACTGAGTCAACTGACTGTTACAACTTCTTATCTCCTTCATCCCCTGTCCTGCCCAAAGTCCTCTAACAACACACCCTTTATCTCCCCCAGCCAGGGGTTCTCCTTATCCCAAAGGCAGAGCACCCAGCCCTGCCTGACAAGCTGTACTGTGAGGCCGGGATGGACGCGCCGACTGCATCTGGGCCCCCAGCCCTGGAGAGACAGGGAGGCTGAGCACGCCTCTTACCAGACTTCAATCTTCAATTCCTCTTCCTCTCTGTCCATATACAGATCGGCTACATAGCTACGCATCCATAGAACACAGAGTTCACGTTACTTTAGCTGTATTGGCAAATATCTCTAACGTTAATGTCGTTACAATAAAATCTTAACTGACTTGCCTAGTTAAATAAAGGTTAAATCAAATAAAAATCAAATAAAGAACAATGACAAGTGATGACTTTGAAATATGTTTTAATGAACYGCAAGGCAAGCTCACAAAAATGTACATTCAATTTGCAGTAGTTAAAATACTTTAGCTAGATTCTTTAAATCCACTGATTTTCACAAGATGACAGCCTGGTTTGCTGGTTAGCTCAGGAGTCAGGAGTTAAACAAAATGTCAAAACGGCCATAAAACTAGCTAAATATAGCTAGCTGGCTAATGTTAGCTAGTCAGTAAGCTTGCTAAATAGTGATTTTCGTAAATTAACTTTGACAAAAAAATATCCACTGTATGTATGATCGTTTGTCTCTACATTAACTAACATAATGCCTCTTAACTGTATGATTCATTATCTACATTTGCTTCCATACTAGTATCTTTGCCAGCCATCTCTCCTGAAGTAATTCTCCAGCCTTGGGTCACAGAGCTTCATGGGAGTTTTTGGAACCACTCTATAGAAGTCTGCATCTCGATTTGCTTCGTTAACTAGAGGGCTGAAAAGGCACTACTCCTCGCTCAAAGTTGAATTGGGACACCTCTCCGACTCGTTGTGGCTCGCAGGATCACGCAAAACGGAGGAGTGCTGGGGATATTGGGATTGAGCCCATGTCTCTGTATATCGCCAGCCATGTCATGGTGACCTTTGAACAATTTTTATCAATATTYTTTAGCAAAGAAGTGAACAATGTCCAAAATGTACACAGCACATCAGTCTAACTGGCTGCATGGACATTTTTACCACCCCCAATCTGAGTCAAATAAATAAAAATAGCATGGCAACCGGATGTTCCATATTACAAACTAGTCACATTGACTCAGCAGTCAGCACCCTGTACAAGACTGATGCACAACGACTTGTTAGCAGGACTCAAACTCTACTTGAACCCAATCTATCCCATATCAGTCTACTGCCCCTGTCCAACAAAGAGGACACAGTTAGTCAAATCAAAGCCATGTAATCATTATGTAAAACGAACAGTCTCCAACAGTAGAAGGAAATTAACAATACCTCAGGCTAAGTTTGTTTATACGCTTTCAGATCGCCCTGGAGATAGGAAAATGACTGCTACACACTGTTCATTTGTCCAATCAGAGTTAAGGGGAAATAAACATTTTCCAGACGGAAATGGAAATATCTGTCTCCGTGTCTCCGTGTCTCTGTCTGTTGTCTGTCTGCCTCTGTGTCTGTCTGTCTGCCTCTATGTCTGTCTGTCTGCCTCTATGTCTGTCTGTCTGTCTGTCTGTCTGCCTTTCTGCCTGCCTCGCCTGATCTGTCTTCTTCTGGTTCTGTGTCTGGTCTGTCTGTCGTCTGTCGCTCATGTCTGTCTGCTGCTCTGTCTGTCTGCCTCTGTTGTCTGTCCTGTCTGCCTCGTGTCTGTCTGTCTGTCTGTCTGTCGTCTGTCTGTCTCGTCTGTCTGTCCTGTCTGTCTGTCTGTCTGTCTGCCTCTGTGTCTGTCCTGTCTGTCTGTCTGTCTGTCCTCTGTCTCTCGTCTGCCTCTGTCTGGCTGTCTCGTCCTGTCTGTCTGTCTGTCTGTCCTGTCTGTCTGTCTGTTCTGTCTGTCTTCTCTCTGCTGTCTGCGCTCTGTCTGTCTGTTCTTTGATCCCGTCTGTCTCTCTGCTCCTGTCTGTCTGTCTGTCTGTCCTGTCTGTCTGTCTGTCTGTCTGTCTGTCTGTCTCGCCTCTGTCTGTCTGTCTGCCTGTCTTGTTCTGTCTGTCTTGCTGTCTGTCTGTCTGTCTGTCTTCCTCTCGTGTCTGTCTGTCTGTCTGTCTGTCTGTGTCTGTCTGTCTGTCTGTCTGTCTGTCTGTCTGTCCTGTCTGCTCCTGGTCTGTCATCGTCTCGGTACCTGTCTTCCGTCTGTGTCTGCTCTGACTCCTGTCTGTCTGATCTGTCTGTCCTGTCGGGTCTCGTCCTGTCTCCGCTCTCGTCTGTCTAGTCCACGCTTGTCTGTCTGTTCCTGCCCTCTCATGTCCTGTCATGATCTGCTCTGATTCAACTGTCTGTCTGTCCCTCGTCTTGTCTGTCTGTCTGCTCTGCTCCTGTCTGCTCTGTTCTGCTCCTCGTCTGCCCCTGCGTCTTGTCCTCGTCTGTCGTGTCACTGTCTGTCTGTTCTCGTCTGTCCTGCTCGTCTGTCTCGCTCCCTGTCTGCTCTGCTCGATGTCTGGCTGTCCTGTCTGCTCCTTGTCTACGTCTGTACTGTCCTGCCTCTGTGTCTGTCTGTGCATCTGTCTGTCAGGATACTGTCAAGTCAAAGTAATGCTGAAGCGCTGCAGGTCAGAGGAGTCACAGAAAAACAAGGCCTCGCTCACAGTGCCAGAAATAAAATAAAATAGGAAAGGAATATTAAACTGTGTGTGCGTTCTGCTGGTTTCTCAGAGAGACAGAGGATGTATCCCAGATGTCACCCTACTCCCGTTATAGTGCATAGGGTTCTGGTCAAGAGTAGTGCAGCAAAAAGGCAATATGGTGCCATTTGGGACAAAGCAAAAAGAGGCTGCTGAGACGACATCTCTTGTTATGTTTCATTTATGCCAGGCTGTGTTTGAATAACCTCAGTGTGTATGTGCCTGCGTGCATGTGTGTGTGTGTTCCTACAGGTATGTGCATGTGTTTATGCGCAATGTGTTTGTGCGCAATGTGTGTGTGTTTGCAAGTGTGTGAGTGTGTGTGTTGATGAATAACCCCAGAGCTGATTGCACTGAGAGGAACCAGCCAAGCTAACAAACAAGATGCATGCAGACGGCTGGGGGATGAGAACAGGAACAGGAAGTTAGAGAGATTAAAGAGAGAGGCCTTTATAAGCATGACAGCTTATTTCCTTTTCTGGTGCTATTCCTGATATTGCCTACAAATGTTTTATCAGGCACTGCTCACAGGTAGTGCACTACGTAGGGAATAGGGTGCCATTTAGGAGGAAGCATGGTCAATGAATTCAATTCATCCCACAGTCGACTGAATATAAATATGGATGTGATTGGGTCAACAGGGGGACTAGGGTGAAGATGTCCCTGGAAGCTGATCTGAGGTCAATTTTGTAGGCTGGGTTTGGGGAAGTGTAAGCTGATCCTAGATCAGTGCCTGAGGGGTTTCTACCCATTGCCTGCGAAGGCAATGTAATAATTTAACCCTAGCAGATGTCATATCTCACAATTCTTCAATTGTTCGGTTTCCTTTTCTCTCCAGCCATTCTCTCTGGATAGAAGATAGCTAAAGGTAAGAGAGAGAAGGATGGAGAGGACGAGTGTAAAGAGAGGAAGAGTGTAAAGAGAGGAAGAGTGTAAAGAGAGGAAGAGTGTAAAGAGAGGAAGAGTGTAAAGAGAGGAAGAGTGTAAAGGAGGTAGAGAAGTTGTAGAGAGAGCAGGATGGAGAGGAAGAGTGTAAAGGGAGGAAGAGTGTAAAGAGAGGAAGAGTGTAAAGAGAGGAAGAGTGTAAAGAGAGGAAGAGTGTAAAGAGAGGAAGAGTGTAAAGGAGGTAGTGAAGTTGTAGAGAGAGGGTGTAAACAGATGTGTGGACACAGAAAAACACCATATTGTCTCAACAATACAATCAAGTCCTACGTACACAGCACCACTACAGCCAGTGTGGTTGTTGTCTTTAC
>NW_019942863.1:243809-258807 GCF_002910315.2 Salvelinus sp. IW2-2015 | reverse complement strand
CCTCAACAGCCTTCCTCCTCACCACCTCTCCCCTCACACCCTTCCTCCCTCCACCTCATACCTCTCTCCCTCACATCTCTCTCCCTCATACCTCTCTCTCTCACAGCCTTCCTCCCTCACAGCCTTCCTCCCTCACAGCCTTCCTCCCTCACAGCCTTCCTCCCTCACAGCCTTCCTCCCTCACAGCCTCATACCTCTCTCCCTCACTTTCTCACATTTTGATTCCAGCTTGATCCATTTATAGTGTACATGTGGGGCCTGATGAGTTCTGTAGCATTAAGGGTTACATGAGTACTTCACTTTCTCACAGTTTGATTGCAGCTTGGTCCTCAACGGGGGTGGTAACCCATGGATACAGGTTCTGCCGAATTGGCACCCTATTCCCAGTGTAGTACACTCCTTTTGACACAGAGCCATATAGTGCCCTACATAGTGAATAGGGAGCCATTTTATTTATACATTGTTTTATTTTACCTTTATTTAACTTGGCAAGTCAGTTAAGAACAATTTCTTAATTACAATGACGGCCTACCCCGGCTAAACCTTAACCCGGATGACGCTGGGCCAATTGTGCATCGCCCTATGGGACTCCCAATCACGGCCAGTTGTGATACAGCCTGGAATCGAACCAGGGTCTGTAGTGACGCCTCTAGAACTGAGATGCAGTGCCTTAATCCGCTGCGCCACTCGGTAGCCCATTCAAAACGGAACCTCACTAATCTCCCCTCGTCAGAGACAGAAGTAATGGGCAAAACAGTCCTAAACTCAATGCACAATACACAATTAAACAATTGGAAAAATTACTAAGCTTGGTTGACGCTGTGATTCTACAAAAAAGTCTAACAAACATAGATTTCCAGGCAAATATAAATTTTAATCCGTGTTGAGGTTGTGTCCAACTAGTCTTAAACGCTTCTGGGACTGTGGCGGTGCTGCCGGTCTTTAACTGGGGCTTGGGGGACTGTGGTGGTGCTGCCGGTCTTTAACTGGGGTTTGGGGGACTGTGGCGGTGCTGTTGCAGTTGCACAGCTCTGTGTCTTGGGGGCAGTGTTGAAACTGAGCGGCTCATTATCACCCATTAGGGCTCTGTGTGCATCTCTGGCAGTGCTTCTACGGTTCGCATAATGAGAGCAGGGGACAGAGGATCCAAGGAATCTGGATGATTCTGTTACATAAGACGAAGACGGCAACAACCTCCTCAGAGAGAGCAACAGAGAGACAGAGAGACAGACAGACAGACAGACAGACAGACAGACAGACAGACAGACAGACAGACAGACAGACAGACAGACAGACAGACAGACAGACAGAGCAGGTGGCTAACAAACACACAGTACTTTCAGGGTGATGCCCGACAGGTGGAACAATGCCAGCCTCATCACACGGTGATGCCAAGCGGTCCTGGCACTGTGTTTGGGCTTTGTTGATCTGCTCTGTGTTCGATGTTTTTAGTCATACAGTGTTAACAAAGATATATCAATTACCTCCAAATACACGCTTCTGTGAGCTGGGAATTTAATTCTCTCTCTCTCTCTCTCTCTCTCTCTCTCTCTCTCTCTCTCTCTCTCTTCTCTCTACGTCCCTTCCTCTCCTCTGTCCTCCCTCTTTTCCCTGACCTTCTCCTCTCCCTATATTCTCCTCTTTTTCTCTCTCTCTCTCCTCTCTCGTCCTCTCTCTTCATCTCCTTCGTCGTCATCATCTCGATCTCGCGTCTCTCTCTCTCTCTCGTCTCTCTCTCTCTCTCCTCTCTCTCTCTCTCTCTCTCTCTCTCTCTCTCTCTCTCTCTCTCTCTCCTCTCTCTCTCATCTCTCTCTCTCTCTCTCTCTCTCTCTCTCCTCTCTTCTCTCTCTCTCTCTCTCCTCTCTCTCTCCTCTCTCTCTTCTCTCTCTCTCTCTCCTCTCTCTCTCTCTCTCCTACTCTTCTCTCTCTCTCTCTCTCTCTCTCTTTCTACTTCAGATATTCATCCTTCTCTTCCGGTTTCTTACTTCTGGCATGAACCAAAAATCAAGGAAAGGAAGATTAACTTCGTATTCATCTCTCTCTCTCCTCTCTTCTCTCGCTCTCTCCTCTCTCTCTCTCTCTCTCTCTCTCCTCTCCTCTTCTCTCTCTCTCTCTCTCGTCTCTCTCTCTCTCTCTCTCTCTCTCTGCTCTCTCGTCTCTCTCCTCTAACTCTCTCTCTCTCTAGCAGAGAGTGTTCCCGGGATTCTGATCCGTCCAGCCAATTAGTTAATGCCTGTATTGGCTTCTACTGCGGAACAAATGAAGCAAATAAAACTCATCCCAAACCCTCCTTCGTACTATTCAATTCCCTGGGGTACATCCCAAAATAGCACCGTAATTCCCTTATGCAGCGTTCATTTCCTGTAACAAAAAATAACAATGGATGAGAGAGGCGAGTGAAGCGATATAACCATGTCGTGTGTGTGTTCGGTGTGTGTGTTCTGTATAATATGGGCCCTTTCTGTTCCTTCTGCTTTCTGTTCCTGTTTCTCTTACAGTTTATCATGTGGACTAGGCCAACTGTTTGTGTTCTTAACAGATTTATCAGTGTTGACCCTTAGGCCAACTGTTTGTGTTCTGCTGAACCATGTTTATCCATGTGTGATATGCCAACTGTTTGTGTTCTTAACAGGTTATCATGTGTACTGTAGGCCACACTTTCCTGTCTTAACCATGTTTATCATGTTACGTAGACCCAAACTGTTTCCTTTCTGGTAACATGTTATCATTTGTGTGACTAGCCCAACTGTTCGCTTTCTGTACACATCGTTTATCATGTGTGACGCTAGCCCAACTGTTTGTGTTCTGTAAACAGTTTATCATGTGTGACTTAGGCCAACTTTCGTCTGATTCGGTTAACATTGTTTATTCATTGTGTGACTTAGGCCAACGTGTTCTGTGTTTCCTGTAACTGTTATCATGTGATGACTTAGCCAACTGTTTGTGGTTCCTGTAAACATGTTACTCATGTGTGAACTCTAGCCCAAACTGTTTGTTTCTGTAACATGTTATCTGTTGATCTTAAGGCCACAACTGTTCCTCTTTCTGTAACATGTGTTATCATGTGTGACGTAGCCCAACTGCTTTTTGTGCTTCTGTAACATGATTTTATCATGTGTGACTAGGCCCAACTTTGTGTTCTGTAACAGTATTCATGTTGACTTAAACCCAACTTGTTGTGTTCTGTACATGGTTATATGTGTTGACTTAGCCAACTGTGTTGTGTTCTTAACAGGTTTCATCATGTGTGACTTAGCCCAAACTATTTTGCTTTCTTAACATGTTATCAGTGTGACTTAGCCCAAACTGTTTGTGTTCTGAAACATGTTTATCATGTGTCACCCCTGCCTTTATTATCTTTGTTTCTTTATCATTTTATTAGTCAGGTGTGCCATCGGGGATGTAATGGTGTTTTGTCATTGTCTAGGGGTTTTGTTGGTTTATGGGCAGTGTCTAGTCTAAGTGTATGTAGTTGCTTATGGTTGCCGAGATTGGTTCTCAATTAGAAACACGTCTATCTTGTCTCTGATTGAACCATATTTAGGCACCCATATTCTTGTGGTCAGTGGGTTATTGTCTATATGATTGCCTTGTCTCGCACTTACTGTAATGTAATAAGCTTCACGTTCAATTCTTGTTGTTTTGTATAGTTTGTTTAAGTGTTCTTTGTTCTCTGTATCAATAAATAGAAGATGTATGTGTTATCGCTACCGCGCCTTGGCCTCTCTTCAATCCAACGACAACACGTGACATATCATGTGTGACTGAGGCAACATGTTTCCTCGTTCTAGTAACATGTTTATCATGTGACTAGGCCCAACTTCTTTGTGTTCTGTAACCAGTTTATCACTTTGTTGACGTACCCAACGTCCTGTTCTGTAAACATGTTATCATGTGTGACTGTTTAGCCAACTGTTCCTGGTTCTGTAACATGTTTTATTCATGGTTGACATAGCCAACTGTTCCTGTTCTGTAACATGTTTACATGTGTGACGTAGCCCAACTGTTTGCTGTTCTGTAACATGTTTATTGACGAGCCCAACTGTCCTGTTCTGTAACATGTTTATCATTGGACTTAGGCCAACGTTCCTGTTCTGTTACATTTTATCATGTGTGACGTAGGCCAATATGTGTTTTAAATTATCTTATAAAAGTAATCAATCAATCAATATTTTCTCAATATTGCTAGAAGTTGTGTATGATAGAATACTGTAGGTCAGCTGCTGTCTGGCTGAGCCTCTGTAAGGCACTATAAATGACCTGAGAAGAGAAAAATAATGCCTAGAGGACATTGGGGAAATAAAGCAGCCAACAGAAGCTTCATTACCATGGCTCACAACACACACCCCCACATGCACACAATGCACAAACACACCGGATTAACATGTTTAGCGTGCGTGTTGTGTGTGTGTGTGTG
The DNA here is from genome assembly GCF_002910315.2 of Salvelinus sp. IW2-2015. NCBI lineage: Eukaryota > Metazoa > Chordata > Actinopteri > Salmoniformes > Salmonidae > Salvelinus > Salvelinus sp. IW2-2015. The sequence continues at coordinate 254,390 of NW_019942863.1, read as the reverse complement.
TTGTTTGGTTTGTGTGTGGTGTGTGTGTGTTGGTGTGTGTGTGTGTTGTGTGTGTGTTGTGTGTGTTTTGTGTGTGTTTGTTTGTGTTGACGGAGGGTAAGTGTGCAGGAGAATCACTCATCCCAAATATTTTCTCTTCACACGAGCGTGATGGCAATTTCAAGCATATGAGGCAGAGGTCCATAGACTGGCTGAGATAATCAGAGAGAGAGAGAGGAGCAAATGTACAGCGCCATCAGAAAGTATTCACACCCCTTGACTTTTTACACATTTTGTTGTGTTACAGCCTGGGTTTAAGATGGATTAAATGTAGATGTTGTGTTACTGGCCTACACACAATACCCCATAATGTCAGAGTGGAATCGTGTTGTTTGACATTTTTACGAATTAATACAAAAATAAAAGCTTGAGTCAATAAGTATTCAACCCCTTTGCTATGGCAAGCCTACATATGTTCAGGGGCAAAAATGCGCTTAACAAGTCATATAATATGTTGCATGGACTGTGTGCAATAATAGTGTTTAACATGATTGTTTAATGACTACCTTATCTCTGTACCCTTCGTCCCTTAGTCGAGCAGTTCATTTCAAACACAGATTCAACCACAAAGAGCAGGGAGGTTTTCCAATGCCTCACAAAGAAGGGCACATATTAGTAGATGGGTAACAAAAAACGCAGACATTGAATATCTCTTTGAGCATGGTGGAGTTATTAATTACACTTTGGATGGTGTATCAATACACCATGTCACTACAAATATACAGGCGTCCTTCCTAACTCAGTTGCCGGAGAGGAAGGATAACGTTTAAAAAAAATGTTATACACCCTTTTTCACCCCAATGTGGAGATATCCAATTGCGATCTTGTCTCATAGCTGCAACTCCCCAATGGGCTCGGGAGGCGAAGGTCGAGTCATGCGTCCTCCGAAACATGACCCGCCAAACCGCTCTTCTTAACACCCTCCCGCTTAACCCGGAAGCCAGCTGCACAAATGTGTTAGAGGAAACACAGTTCAACTGATGACCACAGAAGAGGGAGTACCCCCCTATCCACATTGACGGGACCGCAGTGGATAAGGTGGAAAGCTTCAAGTTCCTCGGCTTACACATCACTGACAAACCCACAAAACATGCCACCAGAGGTCTCTTCACAGTCCCCAAGTCCAGAAAAGACTATGGGAGGCGCACAGTACAACATAGAGCCATGACTACATGGAACTCTATTCCACATCAGGTAACTGATGTGGAAAACACCTTATGGAACAGCAGGGACTGTGAAGTAACACAAACATAGGCACAGACACATGCATACACACATGATAACATACACATGTTTGGATTAAAGTAATGGAGTTAGCTGAGGAAAAGAAGTTCAACATAATTTGTCCTGAAAAAAGTGATATGGACAGCAGAATCAAATCAAATTTCAAATCAAATTTGATTTGTCACATACACATGGTTAGCAGATGTTAATGCGAGTGTAGCGAAATGCTTGTGCTTCTAGTTCCGACCATGCAGTAATATCTAACAAATAATCTAACCTAACAATTTCCCAATAACTACCTTATACACACAAGTGTAAAGGAATGAATAAGAATATGTACATAAAAATATATGAATGAGTGATGGCCGAACAGCATAGGCAAGATGCAGTAGATGGTATAGAGTACAGTATATACCCAAGGAGGAGAGAGGATTTAACGGTGGGAGGGTGTGGAGTGAGCCGGGGGGGGGCGGGGGCAGAGGGGGGGCAGGTGGGGGGGGCCAACTGTCCGTGTTGCTGTAGAACATGTTTAGTGCATGTGTGAGCTGTAAGGGCCAACTGTTGCGCTGTTTCTGTTACAGGGTGTGTAGTCAGTGTGACGTAGGCCAATATGTGTTGTGAGAAGTTAGTGCTGTATAAAAGTAAGTGGGGCAAGTCAAGTCAGATATTGTTTCTCGAGATGAGGGTGCTAGAAGTGGGGGGTGGGTGTGTATGAGTGAGGAGGAGAAAGGGCGTAGGTTGTCGAGGGGGGGGCTCGTGTGCTGCTGAGCCGATGTCGTGAAGGGGGGGGCACTATAGAGAGTGACTGAGGAGGAAGAAGTAGATATGCGCTGAGAGGGACATTGGGGGGAAATAAGAGGGCGGGGCCCGACAGAGGCTTGCAGGTTAGGCCATGGGGCTCTCGAGCACGAAACCGGGGAGGGGGGGGGCCCCCACAAATGGCAGCACCAGGCGACGAAGACAGGCCGAGGACGTGATGGGGGGATGTAGACATGGTTGTGAGGGGTGTCGTGGTGGGGGGTGTGTGTGTGTGTGTGTGGTGTGTGTTGTGTGTGTGTGTGTGTGTGTGTGGGTGTGTGTGTGGTGTGTGTGTGTGTGTGGTGTGTGTGTGGTGGTGTGTGTGTGTGGTGTGGTGTGGGGGTGTGTGTGTGGGTGTGTGTGTGTGTTGGTGGTGGGGGGTGGGTGTGTGTGTGGTTGTTGGCGGGGGGTTGTGGTGGGAGCGGAGGGTGAAGGTGTGGGAGGGGGAGGAGATAACTGCAATGGCCCAGAATGATTGGGTTCGTCGGGTTGCACAGCGGGCGGGCGGGGGAAGCGTGGAAGTGGCAATGGTGTGCGGGAGGAGGCATGAGTGGGAGCGAGGGGAGTCCGATAGACTGGGCGCTGGAGAGGAGAACTGGTTGCAGGGAGGAGAGAGAGAGGAGCGAGAAGGTGTAGCAGGCGGCCAGGGGGGGGGTCGATAAAGTATGGTGGGGGCGAAGCGGAGGGGGGGAGGGGGTGGGGGCCGGGCGGCTTGAGCTTTTTAAGGGCGGGCACCAGTGGGGACGGCAGGTTGTTGGTGGTTGGTGTTGGACAAGCCTGGGGGTTTTAAGAGTGGATTAGAAGTGTAGAGGGAGGTTGGTTGGTGGGTGTGAGCTGGGGGGGCTGGGGGGTGGGGGTGGGCCTAGGGCGACAGCAATACCGGGCCATGAGGGGAGTGGGGTTCAGGGCGTGGAACGTTTTGTTTGAGGACGAGTGTTGTGTGACGGAGATTAATGACAGAAAGGGTGAGGGAGAAAGCTGGAGGGGGGTCAATAAGTATCTGCAAACCAGACGCCCTTGTGCATGGCAAGCGCGCTGACATAGTGTGTGCCAGGGGGCAAAATGCGCGGGGTTGAACAAGTGCGGGATGGGGGGGATAATGTGTGGTTGGCATGGGGGACTGGTGGTGGGCAATAATAGGTGGTTTAAGCATGGATTGTTTAAGTGCCTAGCCGTGTGAGTCGTCTGTCAGCGGGGCTGTCGGCCTTATTCGAGGGGGGCGAGGTTCGAGTGGTTCAAGACAGCAGGATTCAAGAAAGCGGCAGGCAGAAGAGGCGAGGGGAGTTTTCGCAATGCCGTGCACAAGAGAGAGGGCACATGATTGAAGTAGAGTGGGTAAGCGAACAAAAAAGCGGCAGACATGGTGAATGATCGCTTTGAGCAGGGTGGGAGTATGTGGGAATTGACACTGGGGGTTGATGGTGTGAGTGGCGGGAATACACGCGGATCTCGAGCGTGGAGCGAAATATATCAGGGCTGCCTTGGCCACTAAACGGGGTCATGGTTGCCGGAGGGAGGAATGATAAGGGACGTTTAAAGGAAAAAAAGAATGTTGAGTAGGGGGGGGGAGGGGGGGGTGGGGCGAGCCGTGGCTTTTTGCGAAACGCCGCCAATGGGGGGGTGGGCGGAGTGAGTGCGGCCGGCAATTGCGAGTCGGGTTGGTCTGCGATGGAAGCTGCAACTGCGGCCCAAATGGGGGGGCTCGGGGCAGCGAGAGGTCGAGCGAGTGGTGGGCGTCCGGCGCGAGAACATGACACCGCGGCCAAGGCGGGCGTCGTGCTGCTTGACACGAAGGCAGACGCCTCGGGGGGCGGGGGGGCGGCTAAACAGAGGGAAAGAAAGAGCAGGTAGGAGAAACGAAGAGTGAAAGGAAAAGGAGGACCCGGGAGGCCAGCTGGCACAAGTATGGTTAGGAGAAAGCACGAGTGTCGAAGGGGCTGATGAGCCAAGAATATGAGTACCGGCGGGGGGGGGGGGCGGGGGGGGGCGGGCGCGGGGGGGGGCGGGGCGCGCTAATCGGCCAACATGTGTGAGCGGGGGGGGGGACCCGGGCAGGTGGATAAGGTGGAGAAAGGCGTTCAAGTTCTCCCGTCGGCTTAGGGGGGCAGCGAGTCGAGCGTGGGGGGGGGGGGGGGGACTGGACGAGAACTACGCCAAAAGACATGCCGAGCTCGGGGGTAGGTCCGTGGGGGGCTGTGCAACAGCCCGCAGAGGTCAGAAAGAGACTATGGGAGGCACAGGGTGAAGCGAAGCGCAAGGGAGGCGCGAGGTGACCTGACGGTGAAAGCGTGGCGAGGTAGGGGTGTCCAACATTCAGGTAAGCGGATGGTTGGAGAAGACAGGGGGGGGGGGGGCACCGTTAGTGGAGACAGGGGGCAGGGGGACTGGTGAAGGTAAAACACAAAGCATGGAGGGCGAGCAGAAGGGACAGCATGGGCAGGTACACAGCATGGATGAAGACGATGAGGGGAGGGCACCAGTGGTGTTTGGTTGAAAGTAGATGGGGAGTTGAGCCTGAGGAAGAGAGAGTGTCAGGGGGACGATAAGTGGGTTGTGCCTAAAAAAGTGAGAGTGGACAGGCAAGAGAGTGCGAAAGTGCGAAGGAAGTTTCAAAGGGTGCAAAGCTTGAGGTTGTGCACATACGAAGCAGGTGGTTAGCGCAGATGGGTTAAAGGGTGGGGCGGGGAGTGTAGCGAAATGGCGGTGTTGTGGCTGTCTAGTTGTCCGGACGCAGTGGGGCAGGTAAGATCTACAACAGGAATATGCTGAAGTAGAGGGGACAATTGGTCCGGGGGAGGGGGCAAGTAACGGGCGTGAGGGCGCGGGCCTTAGTAGCGGGCACACAGGAGTGTAAGGAGGGAAAGTGCCAAAATAAGATTATGGTGAGGGCGAGTAGGGGAAAAAAAATGGAGGTAGTGGGGAGATGAGTATGGTGCCGGGGTGAACAGGCATGAGCAAGGATCAGTAGGAAATGGTGGATAGGGGGGGTGAGTTAGCGAGGTGAATAGTGTACAGGCATAGTGAGATGAAGGGTAATGGGTAGGGTAAGTATAGAACATAGTATTAAAGTGGCATTGTGTTATAAGAGGGTGGGCTGATTGGATCAAGGTTTAATGTAGGCATGGTAAAGTTGGTGTTGTTCGCAATGTTGGTGGGTAGAGGAAGTGCGTAGGAGACGTTGAAGGTCAGTAGTGTTTGCGAGAGCAGAGGCCACTGGGGCACTGGGGTTAGTGATTTGGGCTTGTTTAAGGAGGGACAGGAGTCTGAGGTGGCCGGTGCGGAAGATGGAAAGGCGCTGTTGTTTCGAGGTGCGTCGGGGTGGGGCGGTCCGGGCCCAGGCGGCGCGTGGTGGAGTGGCCATCTTGTACGAACCCTCGGGCCTTCTGGATGATCGCGGGGTGAGGAGCAGCAGGCGGCTCAGGTGGTTGTTGGTCCTGTGATGATCTTGTTTGAGCTTCTGCTGTAACAATCGGTGGTGTAGGTGTCCTGGAGGCCAGTGTAAGTTGCCTCGGTGCTGCGTATGCGTGCAGACCTCAGTCTACCGCTCCTGGGAAGCGCCTTGGGGTTTGTGGCGGAGCAGTTTGCCGCGTACACAGGGCGGTGATACAGAGCCCGACAGGAATGCTCTCGATTTGTGCAGTGGCTGTAAGAAGGTTTTTGGTGTGTGTTTTTGGTGGACAGCGCCGATGTGTCCTTCAGCCCTGAAGGTGAAGGAGACAGCTGCGTGGGCGCCTTCTGTGACAAACAACGCGCTGTCTGTGTGGGTGGGAGCGCATTTCAGATTGGTCCGTGATGTGTACGGGCCGGAGGGGAACTTAAAAAAGCTGTCCCCAGGCCGGGTTGCGTCCGCACTATGTCGCCGTACAATGTGGATAGGCTGTTCCGCTCGTGGCTGTTTCCTTGAAGTCCACGTCATGCTCTGGTTTTCGCTGTAACATTGATGACGGAGGGTTACTTGTTCCTGCACGAGCCAGACACCCTGGGTGGGGGGGGGGGGGCCGAGGGCCCTCACCTCTGCCCTGTAGGCGTCTCATCGTTGTGGTAATCAGGAGCCTACCAGCTGTAGTGTCGTCTGCAACTTGATTGATTGGATGTGAGGCGTGCATGGCCACGGCAGTCATGGGTGAACAGGAGAGTACAGGAGAGGGCTGAGAACGCACCCTGTGGGGGGCCGCCAGTGTTGAAGATTAGCGGGGGTGGAGATGTTGTTACCTACCCGTGCACCACCTGGGGGCGCCCGTCGGGTCAGGAAGTCCAGGGGACCGGCGCAGTTGCACAGGTGGGGCGATACGAGTTTGGAGGGTACTATGGTGTTAAATGCTGAGCTGTAGTTGATGAACAGCATTCTTACATAGGTATTCCTCTTGTCCGCGATGGGTTAGGGAGGGTGGCAGTGTGATTGCGTTGCGTCGTCTGTGGACCGCTATTGGGGCGGTAAGCAAACTTGGAGTGGGTCAGGGTGTCGGTAGGGTGGGAGGTGATAGTGGTCCTTGACTAGTCTCTCAAAGCAGCTTCGCATGATGATGGAAGTGGAGTGGCTACAGGGCAGTAAGCTAAGTAACCTTAGCTTTCTTCCTGGAACGGAACAATGGTGGCCCTCTTAAAGCATGTGGAACAGCAGACTGGATAAGGATTGGATTGAATATGTCCGTAAACACACACCACCCAGCTGGTCTGCGCATGCTCTGAGGACGCGGCTGGGGATGCCATCTGGGCCTGCAGCCTTGCGAGGGTTGACACGTTTAAATGTTTTACTCACGTTGGCTGCAGTGAAGAGAGCCCACAGTTTTTGTAGCGGGCCATGTCAGTGGCACTGTATTGTCCTCAAAGCGAGCAAAGAAGTTGTTTAGTTTGTCTGGGAGACAAGACATCGTGGACTGCAATGGGGCTGGTTTTTCTTTTGTAGTCCGTGATTGACTGTAGACCCTGCCACACACCTCTCGTGTCTGAGCCGTTGAATTGCGACTCTACTTTGTCTCTATACTGACGCTTAGCTTGTTTGATTGCCTTGCGGAGGGAATAGCTACCACTGTTTGTATTCGGTCATGTTTCCGGTCACCTTGCCCTGATTAAAAGTAGTGGTTTGCGCTTTCAGTTTTGCGTGAATGCTGCCATCAATCCACGGTTTCTGGTTGGGGAATGTTTTAATAGACGTGTGGGTACAACATCACCGTGCACATGCTAATAAACCTCGCTCACCGAATCAGCGTATTCATCAATGTTGTTGTTCGCAGACGCTATGCACGAACATATCTCAGCTTTCACTAGGTGCGTCACTTCGGACTTCATTGACAGCCAACAGAAACAGGAAGCAACGCCAGTATCGTCTTCAAGTCTGAATACAAAGCCGTGGTTTCAACTCACGAGTATCGTGATTGCGCGCGGTAGCACGCAGCTTCGAGAGATTGCTTCGAACAGTGCACTGTGGCCGTGCGAACTGGTGTCTGCGTCATCCACTGTCGTCGATAGTCCATCTATCATGATCATTGAGGACTGAAGGTACGCTGAGAGACAAATATCGAGTTGCACGTGCGTGCAAGTCTATTCACGCAGGTGACAAACGAGTGGATGGTGTCGTGAGGGAGGCCCTCTATGATCCCGCTCCGCTGGCGAGCAGGTCTAGATTATACATTACCCACAAACGAAGATACCAGTGGGATGCCAGCTGCGCACGCGATCGCAAGCGGCGCAATACTGTGAGTAATAGCTGACTGCAAACCACTACTTGTTATTATCAAGATGTGCAAGGCTGACCTTGCTGAGAGAATCCACTACCCTAGCGAGAATACAAACTATGCAGTCCGTAACATAAATATGTGGCTCCTTCTCAGTTTCAACATGAGAGGCCAAAATGAAGTTCTACTATCAAAGGGACACGTAACGCGAATGTGTCTGCTTGGGGGCAATGATATTTCACACCTTTGATAGACGAGAGAGAATCTCATCATGGTAGATATAATAGAGCGTCTCGGCAACAATTTGACTCGATACCAGGCGTTAATCCATAGGCGATTGCAACAAGAAGGGACTTGAGGCTGTGGCCATGTAAGGTCTATCATTGTTACTCGATACACAACGCACACTACTCATAACGGTATAACATCCAGCCCACATTAAGGCGCGAGATCACACGATGCTCTTGCTCCACCACGACTACACTCACTATACAGACGAGTTCTCTTGCGTCGGGTCTTCCTGTAGCGAGCCGTACGAAGGTCGTGAAGCCAACCTAGGACGATGGCTCGCTGCCTACAGAAAACCTGTGAGCGTCGCGTCGCATAGCTTCACTGTCGATACGAGACTGTGAGAAGCCATGTTAATCACGTACAAACTAATAGACTGTGTACACACCACTGCTGCTCCAGGCTGCGAGCCCTAGATGGCATCTACTGCGACTCAGGCCGAACCCTCTCAGCACGCATATTTTCTGTCTACGTGTAGCTCAGGCTAGTGGTAGCGTTTGGATACGAGAGTCTATGGAGTGAGTCACAATACTAGTCCTTATCCCCAGTCTGCTGTTCCCAGCATGCTCGGAGCGGTGCGTGAAGAGCGCTCCGTTGCCCCTGTCTGCAGCGCCGTTGTTCTTGGTGAGAGATGCGCCGGCCGCGAGCGCATGTATGCGTCTACCGTCCACAGTAAGATCGCTAAGTGTAGGCTGTAGCACCATAACATGACGGCATGTACGCACTCAGCTTCGCAGTGCAAAGTTCTTCAAAGAATGTCGCTTGTGCAGTAGAATGTAGTCGCAATGGGACCATATCGACGCCATCGCCTACCTGACTCCTATATCCAATAGTTCCCACCCCCAGCTCAAAACTTGTATGTGACTTTAACCAACTCTAGAGCCATTCCATGAGTAGGGCGCTAACCAATGTACGACGACCATCAGAACAATACTCAACAACCACACAACAAAAATCTATATGCGGCGCGCAATATCCAGTTCCTAGGACACGCGAAAGAGAGGATGGAAAGATACCCCTATTCGTCTATAGAAGAGAGTGGCGTGGCTTCACCACATCCACTCTATGCGTGACAATGCCATTAACAATCGCGATAGAATTACCATACATCTCAATACTCAGTCTCCATCGACCCCTCACATCACTACGATGACGAACATGAGGTATCGCGACGTACGCACAGTGAGACGAGCGCGCCACCCGACAGGTGGAGAGCCGAGAGTAGTAGAACAACGATAGTATGCAGCACCAGCGCAGCAATCAATCATAATATACACACAACCCACGCTACTGGCAAGACCAATAAAAAACCACGAGAGGATAAGGCGGCGATTAAATATAAAGCTCAGCCTGCTTCTGTATCTTCTTCACAATGTAAATCAACAATCAGATATACCCCGCAACCTAATTAGCGTGTGCGTCCCGGTCCACATCTCTGTATTCGCTCCACCCCACCTTCTGCACCCATCCTCATTCTGTCCCTCCCCACATTTACCGTCACCCCCTCCACTCATTTTGCTCCCTTTTCCCCTAGTCCTCTCCTCACGGTGCGTCGTTTTTAACAGTATCTCATGGCAACGCCCCCTCACTCCGATCGAGAACAACACACGAATTCAGATCCAAGGAATCTGGACATTCCGTTCCATAAGATGAAGAAACCAAGAGACGTAGAAAAGTGGAGACAGTGAGACAGAGACAGCAGACAAACAGGCACGCCTCCAACTCAATCATCAAGTTTGCAGACGACACTACAGTGGTAGGCTTGATTACCAACAACGATGAGACGGCCTACAGGGCAGAGGTGAGGCCCTCGAGTTGTGGTGTCAGGAAAATAACCTCTCACTCAATGTTTAACAAAACAAAGGAGATGATCGTGGACTTCAGGAAACAGCAAGAGGAAACAGCCCCCTACCACATTGACGGACAGTAGTGAGAAGGTGGGAAGTTTTAAGTTCTCGGCGTACACATCACGGACAATCTGAAAAGGTCCACCCACCAGACAGGGTTGTGAAGAAGGCGCAGCAGCGTCTCTTCAACCTCAGGAGGCTGAAGAATTTCGGTTTGTCACCAAAAACACACACCAAAAAACTTTTCAGATCCACAATCGAGAGCATCCTGTCGGCTGTATCACCGCCTGGTACGGCAACTGCTTCCGCCCACAACCGCAAGGCTCTCCAGAGGTAGTGAGGTCTGCACAACGCTCACGAGGGCAACACCTCCTCCCAAATCACACCACATGTTACAGGAAGGCAAAAAAGATCATCAAGGACAACAACCACCTGAGCCGCTGCCTGTTCACCCCGCTATCATCCAGAAGGCAGAGGTCAGTACAGATGCATCAAAGCGGGGACCGAGAGACTGAAAAAACAGCTTCTATCTCAAGGCCATCAGACTGTTAAACAGCCATCACTAACATTGAGTGGCTGCTGCCAACATACTGACTCAACTTTAGCCACTTTAAAAATGGAAAAATTGATGTAATAAATTGATCACTAGCCACTTTATTAAACAATGCCACTTAATATATGTTTATAACCCACATTACTCATCTCATATG
>NW_019942863.1:229587-243784 GCF_002910315.2 Salvelinus sp. IW2-2015 | reverse complement strand
GAGTGGGTCTAGGGTGTCAGGTAGGGTGGAGGTGATATGGTCCTTGACTAGTCTCTCAAAGCACTTCATGATGATGGAAGTGAGTGCTACAGGGCAGTAAGCTAAGTAACCTTAGCTTTCTTGGGAACGGAACAATGGTGGCCCTCTTAAAGCATGTGGGAACAGCAGACTGGGATAAGGATTGATTGAATATGTCCGTAAACACACCACCCAGCTGGTCTGCGCATGCTCTGAGGACGCGGCTGGGGATGCCATCTGGGCCTGCAGCCTTGCGAGGGTTGACACGTTTAAATGTTTTACTCACGTTGGCTGCAGTGAAGGAGAGCCCACAGGTTTTGGTAGCGGGCCATGTCAGTGGCACTGTATTGTCCTCAAAGCGAGCAAAGAAGTTGTTTAGTTTGTCTGGGAGCAAGACATCGTGGACTGCAATGGGGCTGGTTTTTCTTTTGTAGTCCGTGATTGACTGTAGACCCTGCCACACACCTCTCGTGTCTGAGCCGTTGAATTGCGACTCTACTTTGTCTCTATACTGACGCTTAGCTTGTTTGATTGCCTTGCGGAGGGAATAGCTACACTGTTTGTATTCGGTCATGTTTCCGGTCACCTTGCCCTGATTAAAAGTAGTGGTTTGCGCTTTCAGTTTTGCGTGAATGCTGCCATCAATCCACGGTTTCTGGTTGGGGAATGTTTTAATAGACGCTGTGGGTACAACATCACCGATGCACATGCTAATAAACTCGCTCACCGAATCAGCGTATTCATCAATGTTGTTGTTCGACGCTATGCAGAACATATCCCAGTCCACGTGATCGAAGCAATCTTGAAGCGTGGAATCCGATTGGTAGGACCAGCGTTGAACAGACTTGAGCACGGGTGCTTCCTGTTTTAGTTTCTGTCTATAGGCTGGGAGCAACAAAATGGAGTCGTGGTCAGCTTTTCCGAAAGGGGGTCGGGGGAGGGCCTTATATGCGTCGTGGAAGTTAGAATAACAATGATCCAGGGTTTGCCAGCCCGGGTCGCGCATTTGATATGCTGATAAAATTTTGTTTTAGATTAGCCTTGCTAAAATCCCCAGCTACAATAAATGCAGCCTCAAGATATGTGGTTTCCAGTTTACATAGAGTCAAATGAAGTTCCTTCAGGGCGTCGATGTGTCTGCTTGGGGGGGAATATACACGACTGTGATTATGATCGAAGAGAATTCTCTTGGTAGATAATGCGGTCGGCATTTGATTGTAAGGAATCCTAGGTCCGGTGAACAAAAGGACTTGAGTTGCTGTATGTTGTTATGATCACACCACATCTCGTTAATCATAAGGCATAAACCCCRCCCTTCTTCTTACCAGAGAGATCCTTGTTTCTGTCGGCGCGATGCGTGAAGAAACCAGGTGGCTGTACCGACTCCGATAGCGTGTCTCGAGTGAGCCATGTTTCCGTGAAACAAAGAACGTTACAGTCTCTGATGTCTCTCTGGAAGGCAACCCTTGCTCGGATTTTGTCTACCTTGTTGTCAAGAGACTGGACATTGGTGAGTAGTATGCTCGGGAGCGGTGCGTGAAGAGCGCTCCGTCTGCCCCTTCTGCAGCGCCGTTGTTTTGGGTCGCCGGCCGGGATCCGATCCATTGTCCTGGGTGGTGGACCAAACAGAGGATCTGCTTCGGGAAAGTCGTATTCCTGGTCGTAATGTTGGTGGGTTGACGTTGCTCTTATATCCAATAGTTCCTCCCGACTGTATGTAATAAAACCTAATATTTCCTGGGGTAACAATGTAAGAAATAACAAATAAAAAAACAAAATACTGCATAGTTTCCTAGGAACGCGAAGTGAGGCGGCCATCTCTGTCGGCGCTCAGTCCTTGGAAATGAGGATGGAAAATATACACTCATACTCCCTCACATACACAGAGACAGAGACAGAGACAGAGACAGAGACAGAGACAGAGAGAGAAAGAGAGAGAGAGACACACACACACTGGCATAAAGAGAGGAGCGTTAACAATCAGAATCTCCCACCTAATTACTTTCCCTCCATCTCTGTATTCCTCCACCCCCCTTCTGCACCCATCCTCATTCTGTCCCTCCCCCCACATTTACCTCACCCCCCTCCACTCATTGCCTCCCTTTCCTAGTCCTCTCCTCACGGTGCGTCGTTTTTAACAGTATCGTCATGGCAACGCCCCCTCACTCCGATCGGAGACAAACAGAATTCAGATCCAAGGAATCTGGACGATTCTGTTCCATAAGATGAAGACAGAGAGACGTAGAAAGTGAGACAGTGAGACAGAGACAGAGACACACGGAGAGAAAGAGAGAGCGACAGAGAGAGAGAGAATCCTACCAAAAAACAAATTGGCAGCAACAAATGCAATCCCTTTTAGACAACTTCCTGAACAAAATATTTCATTGTAATAGTGAAGGTGTAAACTTGGCAGTACAAAAACCTAAACAGTGTATTGGACCTCTCAGCTGACCTATCAAATCTAAAAATGTCAAGCAGACAACCTAAGAAAATGAAAAACAATGACAAATGTTTTGATGAAGAATGCAAAAAAACCTATGAAAGAAATTGAGAAACCTATCCAAACAAAAACATAGAGACCCAGAAAACCTGAGCCTACGCATTCACTATGGTGAATCACTAAAACAATACAGAAATACACTAGGGAAAAAGAAGGAACAGCACGTCTGAAATCAGCTCAATGTAATTGAAGAATCCATAGAATCTAACCACTTCTGGGAAAATTGGAACACGCTAAACAAACAACAACACAAAGAGTTATCTATCAAAAACGGAGATGTGTGGATAAACCACTTCTCCAATCTTTTCGACTCTATAACAAAGAACAATCAGCAAAAACATATACAAGATCAACTACAAATCTTAGAATCAGCTATTAAAGACTACCAGAACCCACTGGATTAGCCAATTACATTGAACTACAGGACAAAACACAAACCCTCCAACCCAAAAAGGCCTGTGGTGTTGATGATATCCTAAATGAAAATATCAAATATACAGACCACAAATTCCTATTGGCTCTTTTAACATCATCCTCAGCTCTGGCATCTTCCCCAATATCTGGAACCAATGACTGATAAACCCAATCCACAAAAGTGGAGACAAATCTTTACCCCAATAACTACCGTGGGATATGCTTCAACAGCAACCTTGTGAAAATCCTCTGCATTATCATTAACAGCAGACTTGTAAATTTCCTCAGCAAAAACAACATACTGAGCAAATGTCATATTGGCTTTTCATCAAATTACCGTACGACAGACCACTTACTCACCCTGTACTTCCTAATTGACAAACAAACAAACCAAAACAAAGGCAAAGTCTGCTCATGCTTTGTTGATTTCAAAAACGCTTTTGACTCAATTTGGCATTTGAGCCTGCTATACAAATTGATGGAAAGTGTTGTGGAGGGAAAAACATATAACATTGTAAAATCCATGTACACAAACAAGAAGTSTGTGGTTAAAATTGGCAAAAACACACATTTCTTTCCACAGGGCCAGGGAGACAGGGATGCAGCTTAATAAGCCCCACCCTCTTCGGTCAGACCTTGGCCCTGACAGTAAATCTCAGTAGGACAAAAAAATAATGGTGTTCCAAAAAAGTTCCAGTTGCCAGGACCACAATTAAACATTTAATCTAGACACCGTTGCCCTAAAGCACACAAAAATGCCATCAGAAATAACCTAAAATTTGACATACCAATTAGGATCTGACTTAAAATACTTGAATCAGTTATAGAGTAATTTAATTTTTGTGAGGTCTGAGGTCCACTCACCAACCAAGAACTCACAAAATGGGACAAACACCAAATTGAGACTGCATGCAGAATTCAGCAAAAATATCCTCAGTGCATAGCAGAATTAGGCCGATACCCGCTAATTATCAAAATCCAGAAAAGAGCCGTTAAATTCTACAACCACCTAAAAGGAAGCGATTCCCAAACCTTCCATAACAAAGCCATCACCTACGGAGAGATGAACCTGGAGAAGAGTCCCCTAAGCARGCTGGTCCTGGGGCTCTGTTCACAAACACAAACAGACCCCACAGAGCCCCAGGACAGCAACACAATTAGAACCAACCAAATCATGAGAAAACAAAAAATATAATTTCTTGACACATTGGAAAGAATTAACAAAAAACACAGAGCAAAGTAGAATGCTATTTGGCCCTTAACARAGAGTACACAGTGGCAGAATACATGAGCACTGTGACTGACACAAAATTAAGGAAAGCTTTTTTTAATATATTTTTTATTTAACTAGTCAGTTAAGAACCAATTCTTATTTACAATGATAGCTTACCCCTAACCCGGACGACGCTGGGCTAATTGTGCGCCGCCCTATGGGACTCCCAATCACGGCCGGTTGTGATACAGCCTGGAATCAAACTGTAGTGACGTCTCTAGCACTGAGATGCAGTGCCTTACACTGCTGCGYCACTCGGGAGCCCACTCGGAGCTTTGACTATGTACAGAGTCAGTGAGAAGACAGGCTATGTGCACACTACCAATAAAACAAGGTGGAAACTGAGCTGCACTTCCTAACCTYCTGCCAAATGTATGMCCATATTAGAGACACATATTTCCTTCAGATTACACAGACCCACAAAGAATTCGAAAACTAATCCAATTTTGATTAACTCCCATATCTATTGGATGAAATACCACAGTGTGCCATCACAGCAGCAAGATTTGTGACCTGTTGCCACAAGAAAAGGGCAACTAGTGAAGAACAAATAACATTGAAATAAAACCCATTTATTTATTTGAACTATTTGTACATCGTTACAACACTGTATATTGACATGACATTTTAAATGTCTTTATTCTTTTGGAACATTTGTGAAATGTTCACTGTTACTTTTGATTGTTTATTTAAATTTGGTTTATAAAGCCTCTTGAATTGAATTGACACAGACAGAGACAGAGACAGAGACAGAGATAGAGAGAGAGCGAGTGTCACGTTTCCTACAGAAGGTGGCTCCCCTTCCTGTTCGGGTGGCGCTCGGCGGTCATCGTCACCGGCCTACTAGCTGCCACTGATCCCTTTTTCCCCTTATCTGTTTATTGGTTTCACCTGTTTTGTGTTTGGTTAATTAGTTGGGCTATATTACCCAGCAGGCCCGCCTGCTAATTGTGCGGGATTGTTTGTGTAACTAGGGTGCACGTTTGAGGTAAATGTGTTTTGTGGGTTTTGCTGGACTGTTGCAGTCCCGGTTTTGGGGCATTTGTTATGTGTGCGCCCTGTGTTTGTGGGGTGGCTTATGTTCAACGTTAAGTGCATTAATTTAGCACTACCACTGAACTCTCTGCTTCCTGCGCCTGACTTCGCACCCACTACACCCAGATCGTTACAGCGAGAGACAGACAGAGAGAAAGACAGAGAGTGAGAGCGAGTGAGAGAGACAGAGAGACAGTCAACCAGTGAAGAACAAACACCATTGTAAATATAACCCATATTTATGCTTATTTATTTTCTCTTTTGTACTTTAACCATTTGTAAATCGTTACAAGACTGTATATTTACATAATATGACATTTGTAATGTCTTTATTCTTTTGGAACTTCTGTGAGTGTAATGTTTAGTGTTCATTTTTATTGTTTATTTCACTTTGTATATTATCTACCTCACTTGCTTTGGCAACGTTAACATATGTTTCCCATGCAAATAAAGACCCTTGATTGAATTGAGACAGAGAGACAGATAGAAAGACATAGAGAGACAGAGAGAGTGAGAGAGAGGGTGGGAGGAGTTTTAGATTGTTATAGCAGCAGTCAACCCATACGTGATGTTGCTCCACTTCTCAATTGCTTGTTTATCAAACGTAAACACCAACATCTGCTCCTCTACAATATCATCTACGCCTCTACAATATAATCTGCTCCTCTACAATATAATCTGCTCCTCTACAATATCATCTAAAACGACCTCTAAATATATCTGCCCTCTACAATTCATACGGCCTAGACTGCCTCTTAAATATCACTATTCATCTGCTCCTCAAATATATCTGCTCTCTACAATATCATCTGTCTCAAATAATCTGCTCCTCTACATATATCTGCTCCTCTACAATATATCTGCTCTCTACAATATCTGCTCCTCTACAATATAATCTGCTCCTCTGCGTTTTACATTTTTTTATTAACACCTGAGTCAGTGAATCAAGCCATCTGCCGCCTCTCTGCACTACCATTTCACATGCACACACACACACACACACACACAACACACACCACACCACACACACACACCACACACACCCAACACACACACACCACACACAACACACACAACACACACCACACACACACACGCCAGAGAGGAGAGGAGAGAACAGACCCATAATACACACACCACACATAAAGTAAAAACCCAACATAACACCGCCAACCTGTTCTCTCCTCCAAACATACACCCCCACACTGTCCTCTCTCCTCCAAACAATACACCCCCACACCTGTCTCTCTCCCTCCAAACACTACACCCCCAAACCGTCTCTCTCTTCCAAACACTACACCCTCCACACCTGTTCTCTCTCAAACACTACCCCCCCACCTGTCTCTCTCCCTCCAAACACTACACCCCCCAACCTGTCTTCTCTCTTGCCCAAACACTACACCCCCAAACCTGTCTCTCTCCTCCCAAACCTCCCCACACCTGTCCTCTCCTCCCAAACACTACAACCCCCACACCTGTCTCTCTCCCTCCAAACACTACCCCACACCTGTCTCTCTCCCTCAAACACTAAACCCCCACACCTGTCTCTCCCCTCCAAACACTACACCCCCACACTGTCTCTCCCTCCAACACTACACCCCACACCTGTCTCTCTCTCCCTCCCAAACACTACACCCCCACACTGTCTCTCTCCTCCCAAACACTACACCCACACCTGTCTCTCTCCTCCCAAACACTCACACCCCCACACCTGTCTCTCTCTCCCTCAACACTACACCCCCACACCTGTCTCTCTCCTCAAACACTACACCCCACACCTGTCTCTCTCTCCAAACACACTACCCCACACCTGTCTCTCTCCCTCCCAAATAACACCCCCCAACTGTTCTCTCTCTCTCCTCCCAAACACTACAACCCCCACACCTGTCTCTCTCCTCCAAACACTACACACCCCACCGTGTCTCTCCTTCCCAAACATACTACCACCCCACACACTGTCTCTCTCCCTCCCAAACACTACACACCCCACCTGTTCTCTCTCCCTCCCAAACACTACACCCCCACACCTGTCTCTCTCCTCCCAAACACTACACCCCCACACCTGTCTCTCCCCTCCCAAACACTACACCCACCGTTCTCTCACCAAAAACACCTCCCCCACAGTCCTGTCTCTCTCTCCTCCAAACACTACACCCCCACTGTCTCTCCTCCAAACACTACACACCACACCTGTCTCTCTCTCCCAAACACTACACCCCCACACCTGTCATCTCTCCTCCCAAACACTACACCCCCACACCTGTCTCTCTCCCCCAAACACTACACCTGTTCTCTCTCCCTCCCAAAACACTACACCCCCCAATGTCTCCTCTCCCCTCCAAACACTACACCCCCACACCTGTCTCTCTCCTCCCAAACACCACCCCCCACCTGTTCTCTCTCCCTCCCAAACACTACACCCCCACACCTGTCTCTTCTCCTCCAACAACTACACCCCCAACCTGTCTCTCTCCCTCCCAACACTACACCCCCACACCTGTCTCTCTCCTCCCAAACCTTACACCCCACCTGTCTCTCTCCCCCCAAACACTACACCCCCACACCTGTTCTCTCCCTCCCAAACACTACACCCCCACACCTGTCTCTCTCCCTCCAAACCTACACCCCACTGTCTCTCCTCCCAAACCACACCCACACCTGTCTCTCTCCCTCCCAAACACTACACCCCCACACCTGTCTCTCTCCCTCCCAAACACACACCCCCACACCTGTCTCTCTCTCCTCCAAACACTACACCCCCACACCTGTCTCTCTCCTCCCAAACACTACACCCCACACCTGTCTCTCTCCGTCCAAACACTACACCCCCCACACCTGTCTTCTCCTCCCAAACACTACACCCCACACCTGTCTCTCTCCCTCCACACTACACCCCACCCCTGTCTCTCCTCCCACACTAACCCCCACCTGTCTCTCTCCTCCCAAACACTACACCCCCACACCTGTCTCTCTCCCTCCCAAACAACTCACCACCACCTGTCCTCTCTCTCCTCCCAAACACTACCCCCCACACCTGTTCTCTCCTCCCAAACCTAACCCACACTGTCTTCTCTCCCAAACACTCACCCCCACCTGTCTCTCTCTCCCAACATACACCCCCCACACTGTCTCTCTCCCTCCCAAACACACACCCCCCCCTGTCTCTCTTCCTCCCCCAACACTACACCCCCACACCTGTCTCTCTCCCTCCCAAACACTACACCCCCCACACCTGTCTCTCTCCCTCCCAAACACTACACCCCCCACACTGTCTCTCTCCCTCCCAAACACTACACCCCACACCTGTCTCTCTCCCTCCAAACCTACACCCACACTGTCTCTCTCCCTCCCAAACCCTACACCCCCACACCTGTCTCTCCCCTCCCAAACCTACACCCCCACACCTGTCTCTCTCCTCCCAACCCTACACCCCCCACACCTGTCTCTCTCCCTCCCAAAACACTACCCCCCACACTGTCTTCTCCTCCAACCCCTACACCCCCACACCTGTCTCTCTCCCTCCCAAACCCAGTCTATGTCTTATTGGTGTGAAGTGGTCTGTAGGAAGCAGGGAATTACACACTCACTCTGGACAAATGCAATTGTGTTAATGCTCTGGTTTAACTGCTTAAATTCTCAACCCATTTGGAGATTAAAAGCCTTATTTCCTGCCCCAAAATGGCCTCACAGCATGTGATGTGAATGCCTTTTTTGATCCTATTGGTGTTTGTTTCTCTGTTTGGATTAGTGATGAAGGCTTGAAAATGTGAGGTGATTCTGGAAAACACAACAATCCTCTGTTTTAGACTGATCCCACATCAGCTTTCTGTGCAGAAAACATCAAGTGTGTCAAAYGCTATCAATTAAATGTGAAAATATAAAAAAATATACAAATTGTAATTGACAAAAATATAGAGTCTAACATACTATATAAGTGTGTGCACAACACAAGCACAAACAAATAAAGAAACACACACACACACAGGATGAAATAAAGGATTGAGATCATAGTGAACTGCATTAACAGTGTTTGTCATTTGAGACTCCGGTTCATTGAAATGCACAAGAAGGAGCGTCTGATGTAGCTTGGTCCCAGATCTGTTGGTGCTGTCTCACCAACGACTTTAACAATTTCATAATAGGAGTTGGAAAGACAACACAAACAGACCTGGGACCAGAAAACATTCTTTACCCCCTGACACTTCAACAGGCGACTATCCCAGAAATAAAGACAAAGGAGCACTCTGTTTCTGCATTGATCTGATTATTTATTGACCAGGTTAGATCTGATTGACAGATTTTCTCATTTGATTATTGACGTGTAGACTAGGTTAAGGACAGATCTGCATACAGTTGTCAGAGTGTGCGCAACTGGTCGAAGGAGGTCAGGTGCAGGAGAGCAGAGATGAGTGAACAGGTACACTTTATTCAGGCAGAGGAAAACAGCCGGACGCAACTGCGTCACAACACTTCGGCCCAAGGAAAAAAAGCGATAGCGCACAAATTACACACATAGGTACAAATAACAAAACCACGGGTTACAACAATACCCGGCGCAAAACCAGCCTGAAGCGTCACACACATAACAAACGAACAATAAACACACAGACATGGGGGGTAACAGAGGATAAAATACACGTAGAGTAATGAGGGGATGTAAACCAGGTGTGCAGGAAAACAAGACAAAACAATTGGAAAATGAAAGGTGGAGCGGCGATGTCTAGAAGACCGGTGACTTCGACCGCAGAACGCCGCCCGAACAAGGAGAGGGACCGACTTCGATGGAAGTTGTGACAACAGTACTCTATAGGTACACCTGCAGATACCCTCACCAGTCTTGGTTCATTTCTAGATMATCTGTGTAGGGCTGACCCCAATTAGTTGACTGGTCTATTGTTTGGTAGTTAGGCTGTTAGTCGAACAAGATTGTTTTAGTCGAGCAAACAAATCAATATAGATATATACACATACAGTTGAAGGCGGAAGTTTACATACACCTTAGCCAAATACATTTAAACTCAGTTTCACAATTCCTGACATTTAATCCAGTAAAAATTCCCTGTTTTAGGTCAGTTAGGATCACCACTTCATTTTAAGAATGTGAAATATCAGAATAATAGTAGASAGAACGATTTATTTCAGCTTTTATTTATTTTATAAAATTCCCAGTGGGTCAGAAGTTTACATACACTCAATTAGTATTTGGTAGCATTGCCTTTAATTGTTTAACTTCGGTCAAACRTTTCGGGTAGGCTTCCACAAGCTTCCCACAATAAGTTGGGTGAATTTTGGCCCATTCCTCCTGACAGAGCTGGTGTAACTGAGTCAGGTTGGTGAGCCTCCTTGCTCGCACACGCTTTTTCAGTTCTGCCCACAAATTTTCTATGAGATTGAGGTCAGGGCTTTGTGATGGCCACTCCAACACCTTGACTTTGTTGTCCTTAAGCCATTTTGCCACAACTTTGGAAGTATGCTTGGGGTCATTGTCGATTGGAAGACCCATTTCTGACCAAGCTTTAACTTCCTGACTGATGTCTTGAGATGTTGCTTCAATATATCCACATCATTTTACTTTTTCATGATGCCATCTATTTTGTGAAGTGCACCAGTCCCTACTGCAGCAAAGCACCACCACAACATGACGGGAGCTTCAGGAAATAGGTTTCTATTTTGAGCAGCCGCACAGAAGCCTAAGATCACCATGTGCAATGCCAAGCGTCGGCTGGAGTGGTGTATAGTTCGCCACCATCAGACTCTGGAAACTCATTCTCTGATGTGATGAATTACGCTTCACCATCTGGCAGTCCGACGGACGAGTCTGGGTTTGGCGGATGCCAGGATTACCCTACCTGCCCGAATGCATAGTGCCAACTGTAAAGTTAGGTGGAGGAGGAATAATGGTCTGAGGCTGTTTTTCATTGGTTCTGACCCTTAGTTCCAGTGAAGAGAATTCTTAACGCTACAGCATACAATGACATCCTATACGATTCTGTGCTTCCAACTTTGTGGCAACGGTTTGGGGAGGCCCTTTCCTGTTTCAGCATGACAATGCCCCCATGCACAAAGCAAAATWGTTTTTTGAGATCGGTGTGGAAGAACTTGACTAGCCTGCACAGAGCCCTGACAACCCCATCGAGCACCTTTGGGATGAATTGGAACGCCGACTGTGAGCCAGGCATAATCACCCAACATCAGTGCTGACCTCACTAATGCTCGTGTCTGAATGGAAGCAAGTCCACGCAACAATGTTTCAACATCTAGTGGAAAGCCTTCCCAGAAGAGTGGATATTAATGCTCATGATTTGGGAATGAGATGTTCGACAAGCAAGTGTCCACATACTTTAGATAATGTAGTGCATATACCTGTGTTAATACATGTAGGATTCTGTCATGCTGATATACCTGTGTTAGTCCATGAAATGCTGTGTTATACAATAAGGCCCAACAAATGTGAAACCTGTCCTATATTCTATGCCGGTATAGTGAAGTATACTGGATCTATTATTCTCTTCCCCTTTCATCCGGGACTGAGACCTGGGTGTTTGTTCCTCSTCAGATCTCTAGGCTCAGATGGACCAGCCACCAGTCAACGGTTCAGTCAGACTGGTTAATGARACCAGCTCCTGTTCTGGGGGAGTCAACGTCTCTCACCAAGGAGGATGGAGAGACACGTGGGGATGATTGGGAATTTAAGGATTAAAATGAGGTGTGTAGACAGCTCGGCTGTGGACACGCTGTTGGTGCAGTTTTAAAAGAGCCCACTGGAAACAAATACAGTGTTATGCAAGTTAGATGCACAGTCTACTATTGGAACATGGATACTAACCTACAACATGTTCCTGGCCTGATATTTTGGTCTGTTGTAGTCTGTTCAGAGTCTGTGAGGCTTGTGGATGGAGTTGGTCTTTTCTCTGGGAGAGTGGAGGTGAAGTCCAATCAGTCCTGGGCCTCAGTGTGTGAAGCTGACTTTGACTGGCAGGATGCAGAGGTAGTCTGTCTGGAGATTGGCTGTGAGGCTCCTTCAGATCTACAGGGGCGGGGTGGTTGAGGGTTCAACCTGGACTACAGAGGTCCAGTGTAAAGGCAATGAGTCTCTTCTCCTGCTCTGTAACGCCACCTTCCCTGGTAACGCTGTTGGACTGACTTGCTTATAGCCTAATGATGGGAAGCTGGTGGGAGGCAGTCGCTGTGCAGGTAGACTGGAGGAGTGCAACAGGATAAGATGGTGAAGGAGTGTGAGACATCTTCAGTGGGAAATGAAGGCTGCAGCTGAAGACAACTGGACTGTGGCTATGCTGTTTCAATAGCAGAGTCCTCTGGTTACAAAGGATCTGGAGATGTAGTTAACTTCCATGGTTTGGAGCCTGCTCTCAGGCAGTATTACAAAGGTGATATACCAGCTCCTTATGCTGAGATAGTGTGCTCAGATCTCCTGCTCCAGCCTAATATCTCCCTGACTGTCTCTTTGGGAGGGGTCTCTAGGGGCCACTACTGGCCAGAGGTGTTCAGGGGCCACAGCTTCACCATCACCTGCACCATTCAGCCACAGTACCCAGGAGGTTCCTTCCTCCTCACGTTCACCGGCTCCAACAGAACCCAAACCCAGCAAGCTGTCAATCACTCTGCTGCCTTCCTCTACCCTGCTGCAGATGACTCCCACCAAGGGAACTACAGGTGTTTATGAGAATCATGTTCTCTCTCATAACTTCTCCTCTGAGAGTGAGCTCTTCTCCCTCACTGCCACAGGTAATTGAGAACGAACCAGACTTTTTACTTTGTCAGAGTTTCCCCAGATGGATCTGATGATGATTAATCCCCTTCCTTATCAAATGGGTTTCTGTTGCAGCCTCTCCTCTGACAGGTTTCACCCCCACTGCCCTCTATCTGTACTTCAACACCACCACAGCCCTCTATCTGCACTTCAACACCACCAGGGCCCTCTATCTGCACTTCAACACCACCACAGCCCTCTATCTGCACTTCAACACCACCAGAGCAGTACTATAAGGAAGGGCTGTGGATGGTGTTTTGAAGTACAGATAGAGGGCTGTGGTGGTGTTGAAGTACAGATAGAGGGCTGTGGTGGTGTTGAAGTGCAGATAGAGGGCCCTGTGTGGTGTTGAAGTGCAGATAGAGGGCTGTGGTGGTGTATTGAAGTGCAGATAGAGGGCTGTGGTGGTGTTGAAGTGCAGATAGAGGGCTGCTGGTGGGGTTGAAGTGTAGATGAGGGCCCTGGTGGTGTGAGTGCAGATAGAGGGCCCTGGTGGTGTTGAAGTGTAGATAGAGGGCCCTGGTGTGTTGAAGTGTAGATGGAGCCCTGGTGTGTTGAAGTGCAGATAGAGCCTGGTGGTGTTGAAGTGCAGATAGAGGGCCCTGGTGGTGTTGAAGTGTAGATAGAGGGCCCTGGTGGTGTTGAAGTGTAGATAGAGGGCCCTGGTGGTGTTGAAGGTCAGATAGAGGCCCTGGTGGTGTTGAAGTACAGATAGAGGCCCTTGTGGTGTTGAAGTGCAGATAGAGGGCCCTGGTGATGTTGAAGTGCAGATAGAGGGCTGTGGTGGTGTTGAAGTACAGATAGAGGACAGTGGTGGTGTGAAGTGCAGATATGAGGGCTGTGGTGGTGTTGAAGTACAGATAGAGGGCTGTGGTGGTGTTGAAGTGAAGATAGAGGGCCGTGGTGGTGTTGAAGTACAGATAGAGGGCTGTGGTGGTGTTGAAGTACACATAGAGGGCTGTGGTGGTGTTGAAGTGCAGATAGAGGGCCCTGTGGTGTTGAAGTGCAGATAGAGGGCTGTGGTGGTGTTGAAGTGCATAGAGGGCTGTGGTGGTGTTGAAGCAGATAGAGGGCTGTGGTGTGTTGAAGTGCAGATAGAGGGCCCTGGTGTGTTGAAGTGCAGATAGAGGCTGTGGTGGTGTTTGAAGTACAGATAGAGGGCAGTGGGGTGTGAAACCTGTCAGAG
>NW_019942863.1:223191-228913 GCF_002910315.2 Salvelinus sp. IW2-2015 | reverse complement strand
GTGCAATTCTTAATTTTTTTATAAATTAATGATTTAATGGTGCTCCGGGATGGTTCAAAGTTTCAGATATTTTTTATTAACCCAACCCCTGATCTGTATCTTCTCCACAACTTTGTCCCTGACCTGTTGTGAGAGCTCCGTTGATCTCGTGGTGCCGCTTGCTTGGGTGCACCTTGCTTAGTGTCGTCAGACTCTGGGGCCTTTTCAGAGGCAGGTGTATGATGTCACGACTTTACGCCAAATGGCTTCCCTCTCCCCTTGTTCGGCGGCGTTCGCGGTCGACGCCACCAGACCTTCTAAAGCCATCGCTGATCCATTTTTCATTTTTCATTGGTTTTGTCTTGTATTCCTCACACGCTTGTTCAATCCCATCAATTACATGTTGTTGTATTA
The DNA here is from genome assembly GCF_002910315.2 of Salvelinus sp. IW2-2015. Taxonomy (NCBI): domain Eukaryota; kingdom Metazoa; phylum Chordata; class Actinopteri; order Salmoniformes; family Salmonidae; genus Salvelinus; species Salvelinus sp. IW2-2015. Next base: position 228,520 of record NW_019942863.1, on the reverse strand, counting down.
ACCCTCTGTTTCCCTCTGTCCTTGTCGGAGATTGTTTGATGTATTTATTGTGCAAGTTATGTGTTGGTGTGCGACGGGTTTTTGTACCCACTTTTATTTTATTTGATATATTTTCGTATTTTGGGTTTTGTGAGCACTTATTAAACGACTCCATTTATACCAAGTTTGTTCCTGCAACCTGAGGCTTCCCTGCCACCAACACGCACCCCTTTACATATATATACTGAATCATGTGACAGATCATTTGACATTAGATGCACAACTGTGACTTTATTTAAGTATTATGTGGACATCTGAAGGTAATTGTTGCACCCAGATCTTTTTAGGGCTTCATAGCAAGGGGTGGATACATATTCACGCACCACTTTCCGTTTTTTTTTTTTTTTTGAAATTCTTAGAACAATAATCTTTTCCATTCAATTCACCATTTGGACTATTTGTGTATGTCCATTACATGAAATCCAAATAAAAAATCAATTTAGAATTACAGGTTGTAATGCAACAAAATAGTAAGAAATCGCCAAGGGATGATACTTCTGCAAGGCACTGTATATCTAGTGTATTGCTGTGTTGTGGGAGTTTTCCTTATCCTTAAAGTGTCAGAACTCTCCTCGAAAAGGAGGAGAACATCACCCTCGGCAGGGACCAATAATCAACTATTCATTTTATATTTATTTTCTATCATGACAACCATGCGAAATTAGTGGTTTGTAATGAGCTGAACTCTGAATCGCCCTCATACAAAGGACAGTTTATTGGATATTGTTGAGAGCTTGATCTGAATCCAAACAAATGATTTGCATTATTTGAACCCTTTTCCCAATGCTTCGGACAAAAATCCAATTAGTCGGCCTTTACATGTAGCAGTCATGTATGTAGCTGACTTCTATGTATGCCATACATGTGTACTATTGGGTCTAATGTTTGATTATGATGGCTTTGTAATATTTCTATTTATTTCTACATTGTGTACTATGATGAGTTGCAGTACAACCAATATTTGATGTCCTTCTCAATATCCAAATATGTATTAAACAGACCAAAAGAAAACAAACGGATTGGTGTATAGGTTTTGGGCAAATGTGCTTGTAAGCAAAGGTAGACTATAATCCTTGCTTCTGTACAAAAATAGGGAAAGTAATGCAATCATCAAAATTATATTTTCTTTCCAGTGAGACTTGTGTTGACCGTGTTGACCGTGACAGTGTTTTGATTTGCATTGCGAGCACATGTTTGAAAGCCAGGTCTGCCTATAAATGTGGTTCAGGAAATGGTTGTTTGTAGTACATTGAGAGCATTTCTGAGTAGCATTTCTTCTCTACGTTTATCCCTTGAGTCTTAAAACTGAGAAGCTTCTTTCTCCACATGCATTCTGTTCTACAGAACTTTGAACCCCCCCCTCTGATCGTATGTAGTATTGTTTGTGAATCAAAGAGGTAATTGTAACTCAATGATAATAAAATCTAAAAATGTCATACAATGGCTTCTGCTGACCACACTGCCAGATCAGAAGCATGTTTTAAGATGCGTAGAAATACAAACAGAGGGGTATTGGAAGAAACCATGGGGAAAAAGAGAACAAGGGAAAATGTTTAAAGTGAATGAACTAAATGACACACAATAGATTCACTGTTTTAGCTATTCCTCCTAGAGAGATCAGGAGCTTAACCTTGTTTACTTTGTCTACACTGTTAAGAGACAGACAGACAACAGACAGACAGACAGACAGACGGTAGTACGGGGGAAACTACCAATAGATAGTCAAAGGCCGGATGTCTGCAGTGAGTCAGTCATTCTCTAATTGGCAGTTGGTTGAGACGCAATTCAAATGAGTCACTATGTTAGGATTCCCTTCACACCATATGTTTCCTTTCGCACAATATGATTAATGGTTTTCCTCACGAGTATGTGTAGTTTACCAGTACTGGTTTACAATCCTGCTAGATTCCTCCTGCCATTACGTGGCAGACTCCTGATAGGCTGATTCACTACAGTTTTGTTGGATTCGTTGGATTCCCTCACACCACTAAAAGCAACTCAAATTTTTTTTTCGACACGCGCACAATTACAACATGGGAAATGCTTACTTACAGCCCTAACCAAACAATGCAAGGGTTTAAGAAAAGTACAAAAAAAAAATACGAAATAAAAAAGAAATAATTATAGAGCAGCCAGTAAAATAACAGTAGTGAGGCTTTAAGACAGGAGCCACCCTGTTAAAGTTGGTCTTTTATCTGCTCAGTGTGATTCTTCAGTTGTTCTCACATACAGTATAAGTATACACTTGCTGGTTACATTCTTTGATTAGAATTATAACATTTCTGTACGATACCTGACTCCCAAGTTCTGTTCATTTGACAATCTTTGAAATAACTGACTGTTAGATTGGTTCTTCTCTGTTCGAGTAACGTGCGTTTAATAATGATGATGATTTATGTTCTATAATATTAGGCCTAGTGTGTTGTTTCCAAGTAGGTATCATACAAATCGATTTAGCCTCAGTTTATGGACTGTTTTTAAAGACCTTATTTGCTTTGGCTATTATTATTATCGTTATGTTCCTCAATATGATGTTGTATCCCTTTCCATTCCTTCCTGGATAGCTCTGACTTTCCCAATTTTGTATTGAAGAGTTGTACTTTTAATATAACTTGTTTGACTACGTCTTTGTAATGAAGCCAAATGTTATTAGTTCAGATAAGGTTTTATTTTTATGGTTGCTTTTAAATCCTGAATCGTTTGACTCATAATATGAGGTCCAATTGTGAAATAAACTGATCAAAAAAAACTATAAGTTGTATCTGTTGTTATATAGTATATATAACATTTAGATTCATGAGCAAGTATTGCAGCAACAGAAAGACATGTTTTGAATATGTGGTTAAAGTTGTTGTTCAAAACATGCAGTACTTATTCTAAAAATTTTTTTAATTTTTTTTTTAAGATTTCAACCTAAGATTGAACTCTTTTAGTAAAATAATTGTATTCTGTGTGCAGGTGAACTTTATAATTTTAGCTGGAGAATGTCAATTTCACCAACTACGTATCGGCAAAGTGAGCGTTGAGTACAACAAAGGGGACAAGCAGCAGGAAGAGAAAATGGTTTAAACTAAAATGTAAACACAACATGTAAGTATTGGTCCCATGTTTTCATTTGAGGCTGAAGTAAAGAATCGCAGAAATGTTCATACGTACAAAATATTATCTAAAATTCAAAATATTGTTGCACAATTTGTTGCATCTCTTGTTAGTGAGCATTTCTCATTGCCAAGATAATCCATCCAACTGAGACGGTGTGGCAATATTCAAGAAGCTTATTAAACAGCATGATCATTACACAGATGCTCCTTGTGGCTGGGCGACAATATAAAGGCCACTCTAAAATGGGCAGTTTTTGTCACAAAAACACAATGCCACAGATGTCTCAAGTTTTAAGGGAGCGTGCCAATTGGCATGCCTTGCTGACTGCAGGAATTGTCCCACCAGAGCAGTTGCAAAAAAAAATCAAATGTTAAATTTCTTCTGCCATAAGCCACCCTCCCAACCCGTTGTCTTACGAGAATTGGCTGTCAGCGTAGACCATGGGGAGACGAGAAAAACCATTCTTGTCACCCTGGTGGTGTTAGAGGTGCAGATAGAGGCCTGTGTGGTGTTGAAGTGATGACGTAGAGGGCCGTGGTGGTGTTGAAGTGTAGATAGAGGGCCCTGGTGGTGTTGAAGTGCAGATAGAGCGCCTGTGTGGTGTTGAAGTGCAGATAGAGGGCCCTGGTGGTGTTGAAGTGTAGATAGAGGGCCCTGGTGGTGTTGAAGTGTAGATAGAGGGCCCTGGTGTGGTTGAAGTGCAGATAGAGGGCCCTGGGGTGTTGAAGTACAGATAGAGGCCCTTGTGGTGTTGAAGTGGCAGATAGAGGCCCTGGTGTGTTGAAGTGCAGATAGAGGGCTGTGTGGTGTTGGAAGTACAGATAGAGGCAGTGGTGGTGTTGAAGTGCAGATAGAGGGCTGTGTGGTGTTGAAGTACAGATAGAGGGCTGTGGTGGTGTTGAAGTGCAGATAGAGGGCCGTTGTGTGTTTGAAGTACAGATAGAGGGCTGTGGTGGGTGAAGTACACCTTTAAGGCGTGGTTTGTGGCCTGTCTGCTGTGTTGAGTGCAGGATAGAGCGCGCCCTACTTCAACACCACCACAGCCCTCTATCTGCACTTCAACACCACCAGGCTCCTTTATCTGTACTTCAACACCACCAGGGCCCTCTATCTGTACTTCAACACCACCAGGGCCCTCTATCTGCACTTCAACACCACCACAGCCCTCTATCTGTACTTCAACACCACCACAGCCCTCTATCTACACTTCAACACCACCACAGCCCTCTATCTGTACTCCACCAGGAGAAGAGAGAAGAGGGGGAGAGTGTGGAGATGGTGTTAAGAACATAGGAAAATAGTTATTAATTATTGATCGTTGTTATTGATTCATTTGTTATTAAGCCCAATAAAAAACATGTAAACGTGTGAAGTGTTTTACACGATTTGTCACATTTTGAATGGTAGGTTTTGACTTTAGATTTTTGTGAGATACATCCTAACTATATCAGCTGTGTGATTGCTTCATGTCCAAGTAACAGTTTGCTAATAAAGTTCAGTTGAATATTACAGTTCCTCAGTCTATTTGTGTGCATGCGTGCCAGACAGTACTCATTAACTAGAAGCTATGATCCTCCTGTCCTGTCCTGTCAAGAGAGTAGCAGCATAAAGAGACAGGACTTTTGCTCATTAGTTGTGGGGCATCCCCTGCTAACATCTCAACTAGGATTAGCCTTAATATACTATAGTAGTCTGCTTTAATAATGAAGTCTGCTGTTTCAAAGAGTAGAGAAGGGCCTGTACTCTTTGTCTTCTTTATTATTATACCTTTATTTAACTAGGCAAGTCAGTTAAGAACAAATTCTTATTTTCAATGCCAGCCTACCTTGTTCAGGTGCAGAATGACAGATTTGTACCTGGTCAGCTAGGGGATTTGAACTTGCAACCTTTGATTACTGGCCCAACGCTCTAACCACTAGGCTACCCTGCCGCCCCCCTGTGCCAGTCACACACACACACATACACACACTCCGTGTCCCAGCGTCATCTCGTCAATATAAACAAAGGAAGACCGTCACTACACACAATAATACACAAACACACACACAAACACCTCCCTTATTAATCCAGCGCCCCATCGTCAGGGTAACAAGAAACAGAAACATGTCACAGCAGAACCTCTCACCATGGCAACAGGATAATAACAGAACTCAGGAAACATCCTTTGTGTGTGTGTCACGTAAAACAA
>NW_019942863.1:210473-219145 GCF_002910315.2 Salvelinus sp. IW2-2015 | reverse complement strand
AATGTGTGGTGGGGGTGTGGTGTGTGTGTTTTGTGTGTTGGTGTGGTGTGTGCATATAAGCAGACAATGAAAGCTCTTACAATATTCAATGATTACATTTCTCTAAAACAGGCTATAGGCTACATGTGCACCACCAAGTCAGAACAGTAGGCTAAGTTCTGAGGGGGAAAGGGACCAAATTATTAGGATGAGGCACATGGGCTACTAACAGCTTACTACACAACATACACGTAGCATTACTTTCTTAGCTACAGTTTACATATCTCCCTGGCATATTACATAATTTATGCAACAGCATACAATACATTTTTGGACACACCTTGTTGTGCTGTGCTCACTTGAATGTAATGTAGCGCAGCGGTCCTTATTATGGGCAAATGTTGTACAACTTTTGGCATTTTCTTGGTTTATGATGCTTTCAAGACAACTGGGATCTCTGACAGGTCGAATCACGTTGTCAGTGATCTTCAGTTCAGAGCTCTAGAAAGAGGCCTGAGTTCCCGACTTTGAATTCCGAGTCGGAGATAGTTTTTTCCCAGTCGGAGCTAGTTTTTTTCTCTGAGTTCCCAGTTGTCTTGAACTCACTGAAGTCTGAGATTTTCCAGTTGTTTTGAACGCAGCAGAAGTCATGCTGGATTGACAGCATGGCCAATGTATTCAACTTTTTCTGGCCCATAGTGTTGAATGTGTATCCTTTTAAGCTTGGAAAAAGAGACCCTTAAACTCAGACTTGGACCACACAGCCACTCCACTGAATAGCAGAATAGTGATTGCTTTGCAACACTTGCAGTTAGCCACTGATTCCTTCCAAACCACTCATTGTTGAATTTGCGATTTCCAACTTGTTGTGTAATGTTTATGTCCAATGGCTGATGAGCACTGATATGTTTTATCTATAATTTCTCTTCATTATTTATCTTCATATGACAAGGATTAAAAAGGATKTGCCAGTAGATTGTCGATTTAATTCATGAAGATGACTGCTTGTCTAGCTTGCTAGCTAAGATTTTGAAAGTATTATGTTAATTAACATGATCAGTCCAATCAAAGCTACGGTAGATATAATGTGATTTGATGTCATTTTATCTGGGGCCAATGACCTTGAGCCTTCTTGGATGGGCACTTCTAATGAAACTCTATGGCAGCACCCAAGGGACTTGAATGTTCCAGCTCTCCCCGTAGATTTTGCAGTGACATAGTGTCGCCATGAGAGACAGAACACAGAGCAAATCACCTCGCAACTAGAGAACATTACCAATCCCTACACTCCRTATTTTCCGCTGGCTGCCCCACCACCACAGAAAGCACTGAGCTAGGCTGAAACACCTGCATTTTGGAGCTGCGTTACTCAAGAAAGCAAAAAAGAGACCATGTTTGTATGCGGCTTTATTAACTGAATGATTATTTTTAGGGACACATCTACTCATTCAAAGGTTTTTCTTTATTTTTACTATTTTCTACATTGTAGAATAATAGTGAAGACATCAAAACTATGAAAAACCACATATGGAGTCATGTAGTAACCAAAAAATGTGTTAAACAAATCAAAATATATTTGAGATTTGAGATTTTTCAAAGTAGCCACCCTTTGCTTTGATGACAGCTTTGCATACTGATGGCATTCTCTCAACCAGCTTCATGAGGTAGTCACTGGAATGCTTTTCCAACAGTCTTGAAGGAGTTCCCGCATTTGCTGAGCACTTGTTGGCTGCTTTTCCTTCACTCTGCGGTCCAACTCATCCCAAACCATCACAATTGGGTTGAGGTCGGGTGATTGTGGAGGCCAGGTCATCTGATGCAGCACTCCATCACTCTCCTTCTTGATCAAATAGCCCTTACACAGCCTGGAGGTGTGTTGGGTCATTGTCCTGTTGAAAAACAAATGATAGTCCCACTAAGCCCAAACCAGATGGGATGGCGTATCGCTGCATAATACTGTGGTACCATGCTGTTAAAGTGTGCCTTGAATTCTAAATAAATCACAGACAGTGTCACCAGCAAAGCGCCCCCACACCTCCATGCTTCATGGTGGGAACCACATATGCGGAGATCACCCGTTCACCTACTCTGTGTCTCACAAAGACACAGCGGTTGGAACCAAAAATCTAAAATTTGGACTCATCAGACCAAAGGACAGATTTCCACCGGTCTAATGTCCATTGCTCGTGTTTCTTGGCCCAAGAAAGTCTCTTCTTATTATTGGTGTCCTTTAGCAGTTGTTTCTTTGCAGCAATTCAACCATGAAGGCCTGATTCATGCAGTCTCCTCGTAACAGTTGATGTTGAGATGTGTCTGATACTTGAACTCTGTGAAGCATTTATTTGGGCTGCAATTTGAGGTCCAGTGAACTCTAATGAACTTATCCTCTGCAGAAGAGGTAACTCTGGGTCTTCCTTTCCTGTGGCAGTCCTCATGAGAGCCCCTCAGGAGGGTGAAAAGATTTGGCATGGGGCCATCGGAACCTCAAAAAGTAATACAGCTGCACCATCAAGAGCATCTTGACTGGCTGCGTCACCGCTTGGTATGGCAAATGCACTGCCCTTGACCGCAAAGCGCTAGAGGGTGTTGCGGACAGCCCAATACGTCAGCGGCGCCGAGCTCCCTGCCAACCAGGAACTCTGCATCAGGCAGGCAGGCTCTGAGACAGTTTCTCCCCCCAAGCCATAAGACTGCTAAATAGCCAGACTGTTAAATAGTCAATTAATGGTACTCAAACTATCTGCACTGACTCTACCCTACGCACACTCACTATACAGTTTATACACACACACTCACACACACTACATTGACGCTCCCAAGCAAAACCCACAAACATTCACATACACTAYATACATACACACAAACACACACACATACCGACACAACACAAACACACACACATCACAAACACACATTCACTTTTATACTCATATGCTGCTGCTACACTGTTCTATCCTGATGCCTAGTCACTTTACCCTGCCTTCATGTACATATCTACCTCAAATACCTTATTATTATCTATCCTGATGCCTAGTCACTTTACCCTGCCTTCATGTACATATCTACCTCAAATACCTTATTATTATCTATCCTGATGCCTAGTCACTTTATCCTGCCTTCATGTACATATCTACCTCAAATACCTTATTATTATCCATCCTAATGCCTAGTCACTATACCCTGCCTTCATGTACATATCTACCTCAAATACCTTATTATTATCTATCCTGATGACTAGTCACTATACCCTGCCTTCATGTACATATCTACCTCAAATACCTTATTATTATCTATCCTGATGCCTAGTCAGTATACCCTGCCTTCATGTACATATCTACCTCAAATACCTTATTATTATCTATCCTGTGCCTAGTCAGTTTACCCTGCCATTCATGTACATATCTCTCAAATACCTTTTGATTAATCTATCCTGATGCCTAGTCACTTTACCCTGCCTTCATGTACATATCTACCTCAAATACCTTATTATTATCTATCCTGATGCTAGTCACTTTTACCCTGCCTTCATGTACATATCTACCTCAAATACCTTATTATTATCTATCCTGATGTAGTCACTTTACCTGCATTAATGTACATATCTACCTCAAATACCTTATTATTATCTATCCTGATGCCTAGTCACTTTACCCTGCCTTCATGTACATATCTACCTCAAATACCTTATTATTATCTTATCCTGATGTCTAGTCACTTTACCCTGTTCAATGTACATATCTACCTCAAATACCTTATTATTATCTATCCTGATGCCTAGTCACCTTACCCTGCATTCATGTACATATCTACCACAATAACCTTATTATTATCTATCCTGATTCTAGTCACTTTACCTGCCTTCATGTACATATCTACCTCAAATACCTTATTATTATCTATCCTGATGCCTAGTCACTTTACCCTGCCTTCATGTACATATCTACCTCAAATACCTTATTATTATCTATCCTGATGCCTAGTCACTTTACCTGCCTTCATGTACATATCTACCTCAAATACCTTATTATATCTATCCTGATGCCTAGTCACTTTACCATGCTTCATGTACATATCTACCTCAAATACCTTATTATTATCTATCCTGATGCCTAGTCACTTTACCCTGCCTTCATGTACATATCTACCCCAAATACCTTATTATTATCTATCCTGATGCCTAGTCACTTTACCCTGCCTTCATGTACATATCTACCTCAAATACCTTAATTATTCTTATCTGATGCCTAGTCACTTTATCCTGCCTTCATGTACATATCTACCTCAAATACCTTATTATATCCATCCTATGCCTAGTCACTTACCCTGCCTTCATGTACATATCTACCTCAAATACCTTATTATCTATCCTGATGTCTAGTCACTTTACCCTGAATCATGTACATATCTACCTCAAATACCTTATTATTATCTATCCTGATGCCTAGTCACTTTACCCTGCCTTCATTGTACATATCTACCTCAAATACCTATTATTATCTATCTCTGATGACTAGTCACTATTACCTGCCTTATGTACTATCTACCTCAAACCTATTATTATCTATCCTGATGCCTAGTCGTATACCTGCCTTCATGTACATATCTACCTCAAAACCTTATTATATCTATCCTAATCCTAGTCACTTTACCCTGCCTCATGTACATATCTACCTCAAATACCTGTATTATTACTATCCTGATGCCTAGTCACTTTACATCCTTCATGTACATATCTACCTCCAATTCCTTATTATTATCTTCCTGATGTCTAGTCCCTTTACCCTGCTTCATGTTACATATATATCTACATATCTACATGCTTCTGGTTACTCCATGTATATAGCTCCACATTGATCTGGTACTGGTACTCCCTGTATATAGCTCCACATTGATCTGGTACTGGTTACTCCCTATATAGCTAATTATCTGGTATGGTACTCCTGTATATTAGCTCCACATTGATCTGGTACTGGTACTCCCTGTATATAGCTCCACATTGATCTGGTACTGGTACTCCCTGTATTAGCTCCACATTGATCTGGTACTGTGTACTCCCTGTATATAGCTCCACTTGATCTGGTACTGGTACTCCCTGTATATAGCTCCACATTGATCTGGTACTGGTACTCCCTGTATATAGCTTCCACATTGATCTGGTACGGTACTCCCTGTATATAGCTCCACATTGATCTGGTACTGGTACTCCCTGTATATAGCTCCACATTGATCTGGTACTGGTACTCCTGTATATAGCTCCACATTGATCTGGTACTGGTACTCCTGTATATAGTCCACTTACTTACGGATCCTTATTGCTAATTCCTGTGTATTTTATACCTCTTGTGTTACTATTACTAAACTCTGCATTGTTGGTTAAGGGCTTGTAAGTAAACATTTCATGGTAAAGTCTAACCAGATGTATTCAGAGCATGTGACAAAACAAAATTAGATTTGAAAGTGAGTTAGGAGTGTACATTTCCACAATGACCACCAGAGGGCACTGCAGACTGATAGTGTGCACCTCTGAGAATAGGCAATAAAATGGTCCCAAATGGCACCCTATTCCTACATAGTGCACTACTTTTGACCAGGGTTCATTATTCCCCACATGACATAGGGTGCCATTTGGGACATAGTCCATTACTCATTGATGATTCACAATGATGGTAAACCACCATCACCTTGCCTACCCAGGACATCAGCATAATCACCACACATATCACAACGTACTGTATGACCCTGGAGGATACTACCAAACAGACCTGTTCCCATCCTGGAGTAGGCGGGAGGTGTGTGTGTGTGTGTGTGGTGTGTGTGTGTGTGTGTGTGTGTGTGTGGTGTGTGTGTGTGTGTGTGGTGTGTGTGTGTGTGTGTGTGTGTGTGTGTGTGTGTGTGTGTGTGTGTGTGTGTGTTGTGTGTGTGTGTGTGGTGTGTGTGTGTGTGTGTGTGTGTGTGTGTGTGTGTGTGTGTGTGTGTGTGTGTGTGCGCGCGTGCGCGTGCGCGTACGGGTCACCAAATGTCAAAACCAAAGTCCTGCTATAAATGAGTCATTTTTTTTTAATCCACTGTTCAATGGTTGGAGAGATATGAGTGAGCAGCCTGTTCTAAAATAGACATGAGCAGGGGTCATCCCCTGTCCAGCCATGCCGTATGTAACCGCCTGTAATACAATCCTCTGGGAGATGTAAGGGTTTTAATCAAAGAAGGTATGATGTCAGCTAATGGATGTACTGTATGTGCTGTGTACAGAGGGTTCATTACTACAGGCTGACTCCTTCTAGTGGGTCTGTTCAGACACCGTACACTATTCCCTATATAGTGCACTAATTTTGACCAGAACACCATTGCCTTGGTATAAAGGGAATAGGGTGCCATTTGAAGAAAAAACATTCATCCATGAAGGACAAATATTAGAAAATGATATACTGTACAGACAAAGGACAGTATTTAGAAAGGGCAATAGTTCTACCATATGTATTATCAAAACCAATTGAATTATTTTACTCATGAAATTAAATAAATAATTGTATTTTGAGACATTCAAGTGTTACGTCATCTGTCCCTGACCTCAGAATGCCAATACCCCAAAATCACCTCAGTGCATTGATTAAATAGTGCATCATATGCTATCTTCATGAGCAGCACAGCACAGCACGACAGCCTGCTATTGGTTGGGTCTTCCACCAATGTCTTCCCTGGAGAACATGAACATTAACTAGATGAAGAAAGAGAAGGCAGACGGCAGACTTATCGTTCTCTCTCTCTCTCTCTCTGCCTATCTTTTAGTGCTTCCTCTCTCCCCTCCCTCTCAGTTCTCCCTCCTCCCCTCCTCCCCATCTCCACCCCTCCCTCCTCCACTTTTTCTCTCTTAAACCCACACCCTGGTGCAGACCTAGACGTGCAGAAACCGGAAGACACTCACAGCCTTGTCTACCTCCATCCTTTCCAACCTTGCCCTGGAGGATTAAAGCACACTGCTGTGTGGAACAAAGGTAAGCTCAGTCTCTCTCCTCTCTCTCGCTCTCTCTCTCTCGCCCCATTATTTATTTTTGCTTTGTCTCTGTATACTGAAACAAAGGATTTGGGTTGTGGCTGAGCACTGAAGTGTACTGATCTGATGGAGGGATGGAAGGATAGAGAGAATGAATTAATGAAAAGATAGATGGAGAGAGTAAGAGGTGCTGTGGTAGGATTTGAGTAGAGCAGGGTTATGAAGTGAGCAAGGCAGGATTGAGTTGAGTTGGTCTGGGGCTGAGGTAGGGCTGGATGGGGCTGAGCTAGGGCTGGGATGGGGCTGAGCTAGGGCTGGGGTGGGGCTGAGGTAGGGCTGAGGTGGGGCTGAGGTAGGGCTGGGATGGGGCTGAGGTAGGGCTGAGGTAGGGCTGAGATGGGGCTGAACTAGGGCTGGGATGGGGCTGAACTAGGGCTGGGATGGGGCTGAACTAGGGCTGGGATGGGGCTGAACTAGGCTGGATTGGGGCTGAGGTAGGGCTGGGATGGGGCTGAACTAGGGCTGGGGATGGGGCTGAACTAGGGCTGGGATGGGGCTAGGTAGGGCTGAGGATGGGGCTGAACTAGGGCTGGGATGGGGCTGACTGGCTGGGATGGGGCTGAACTAGGGCTGGGATGGGCTGAGGTAGGGCTGGGATGGGGCTGAACTAGGGCTGGGATGGAGCTGAACTAGGGCTGGGATGGGGCTGAGGTAGAGCTGGGATGGGGCTGAGGTAGGGCTGAGATGGGGCTGAACTAGGGCTGGGATGGGGCTGAAACTAGGGCTGGGATGGGGCTGAGGGTAGGGCTGGGCTATGAAAGGGGCCATGCTAGCCAGGAGTGCATTTTAATATTGTGGAACAGTGCTGAGACTCAGGAGGGAGACAAGACGGCAAGGATGCAGAGATTAGAAGGTGAATGAGAGGAGAGAGAGAGAGAGAGAGAGAGAGAGAGAGAGAGAGAGAGAGAGAGAGAGAGAGAGAGAGAGAGAGAGAGAGAGAGAGAGAGAGAGAGAGAGAGAGAGAAGAGAGCGAGAGAGAGAGAGAGACTGCAAGAGAGAGAAGAGAGAGACTGCAGAGAGAGAGAGAGAGAGAGAGAGAGAGAGCAGGGTAGACAGATAGGCAGAATGGCTGGTGTCATGTTGGAGGCAGAATAGCTGGTGTCATGCTAGAGGCAGAATGGCTGGTGTCATGCTGGAGGCAGAATGGCTGGTGTCATGGTGGAAGGCAGAATGGCTGGGTGTCATGCTAGAGGCAGAATGGCTGGTGTCATGTTGGAGGCAGAATGGCTGGTGTCATGCTAGAGGCAGAATGGCTGATGTCATGTTGGAGGCAGAATGGCTGGTGTCATGCTCTATAGCGTGTGTGTAAGTGTAACTGATGTGAAATGGCTATCTAGTTAGCTGGTGGTGTGCGCGCTAATAGCCTTTCAAACGGACGTCACTCGCTTTGAGACCTTGAAGTAGTGGTTCCCCTTGCTCTGCAAGGGCCGCGGCTTTTTGGAGCGATGGTAACGATGCTCTGTGGTGACTGTTGTTGATGTGTGCAGAGGGTCCCTGGTTCGCGCCCGGGTATGGGCGAGGGACGGACGTAAAGTTATACTGTTACATTGGTGCCGTGACCCGGATCACTGGTTGCTGCGGAAAAGGAGGAGGTCGAAAGGGGGGTGAGTGTAACGGATGTGAAATGGCTAGCTAAGGTATA